>NW_022610815.1:0-43579 GCF_000309985.2 Brassica rapa
TTGTTATCTAACCACTCTTTAGCACCATTCTAGACTTACTGATTGAAGATAGTACTAAAGATACTAAAATGGATCAACCCGTCAACTATGTTCACACTTGCTGAGATTGTTTGAAGGAACCGAAGCTGACCTCAAACCTAATTTGACTTAACTGCTTGTCTTGGGGCTTGGTATAGACTGGATCGGATTCTCCTTCAGGTCTGAAAGGTAAAAGTCTGAGTGATTTTGGTTTCCTTCTCTCCTCCTTGGCATCCTGATAAAATAAAATAAAAGATTGAGATGGTTTCTTGCGCGTTTTAGAGGGGTAGGAGCGTCTCAATGTGACCCCATTATTCTATTCTAATCGAATGATCACACATTGTTGGAAGCGAGTGATAGGTACATTACCGATGACCCCACTATTCGCCTACACTTTGTCAAGAAAAGAAAAAAAAATAAAAAATAAAAAATAAAAAAATAAAAAAATCGAAAGAAGGTGAATAAGATGGACTGCATCAGCATCTTTGTTCATTGGAATTGAGATAAAAAGGATTCAGAGAAGAGAGATATAGAGTAAAAGAAACCAGAACAAGACTACCTGTTTACTCAGATACCTGTTGGGTAAGAGTCCATGTTTCTTGTGATCGATACTCCCAAGGTAAAGCATACACATTTATTTTATGTTAAGAAATGAGGTTGGTAGAGGAGAATGTCAGACATGATTTGCTAAGATGTTGGCTAGGTGAATTTGGTTGCTAAGCTACGGATATTGTATAATGTGCTTCTGTGATTAGGACTTCTTAGATGTGGATTGCAATATTGTAGAGGTGATGATTCTAAGTTTTAAATCATGTGAGTCCCTGCTGTTTTCAAAACCTCTTTCAGAGAGACTGCCTGTTAGTTTTGCCTGAGGACAAGCAAAAAGGTAAGTCTGGGGGAGTTGATAGACCATATATTTTACCCATTTTTAATCATGGTTTATAAGTGTTTTAAAGTGTTTTAAGATACAATTATTATGTTTTAGAGTCTATTTAGAGTATTTACAGGTTCATGGACGTTTAGGAGAAATATGGTGATTTTGGAGTATTTTGGAGCCTTTGGAGGTGCAGAGTTGCACAGACGCGTCAGATTTTTAGCTATGAATGGAGACCTTCCGACCGTTAGATTGAGCCCATATTTGACACAAGATAGAGCTTTGAGTTAGATTTCCAATGCCATCGGTCTCAGGTCAATCAGCATCATGTAGCAGAAGTTATGCCCGTTTTACTGAAGAGTGGTCAGTCTGCCTTGCGAGAGGAAGCTGCCGAGAAGAGAAAGCCGCGTCGATTGATGCAGCATTCTGCACGTCAATCGATGGAGATCCCAGATCGTGGGCCTTGTATATTTTATGACCAGAAGTAACCACAAATTACCAACCCTTGGACGACCAGAAATCCTATTTATGTTATTTCTAAGCCATTGTTGACGGCTATGCTTTCTAGACTTCTTTACGCTTTCATTTTCATTGTTTCTCTTAGAGGAGAGAAGGGAGGAACTCCTATCAGAGTCCTCCTGGAACTCCATTGGTTTTCTTAATCATTTCTATTTCAGTTTTACATCTATTCATATATGATTTCTGTTTTCATGTCTGAATAGATCCACCTGTTAGGTTTAGGGTTCAGATAGGTTTGTGGGATTGGCCCCAAACTATAGATCTGCCTTGTTGTGATATTCATGATAGATCTATACTTATTGCTTGTTCTAGAGTAATTAACTAGAATATTGATCATAGGATTGCATACTCAAGCACCCTTGTTATCCCATCCTGACATCTATCTATCATATTAGGACTGCTAGAGACGGCTAACCGCCAATTTTGTATCTTAATAGGGTATATCATACTCGCGCATAGGCCTGGCTAGAACCCGTCAATCGATGTCCTCAACTGACTATCGGTCGACGTAGGCAAAGGTGTATCGGTCGACGTCCCAATAGGACGATCGATCGACACTCTTTCGTTGTCAACATACTAACCGTTGAGACACGAGATCTAGCTTGTTAACCAGTGAAACATGCGACAGCTGATCACTGAGTTAAGCGGTTGAGCTCTAACATATCATGCATGCAGCAAATAGGTACCTATAGAAATTATAATCTCCAACACCTGAATAGAAACCCTAGATCTAGCAACCATCCTTCCATCGAACAACCCTTGTCAAGCTGAACAATTGACTTGTTCAACTTGTTTACTGCTTTGTTTATTTAATTGCTATTTTACTGGTTTATAATCTATTAGCCTAGTTTATTATAAATTGTTTAGATCTAATTGGTTCCCTAGCTCCTTGTGGATTCGATTCCTAAGTACTATAACTCAACCTCTTTTGATGAGAGTAACACTCCTTAGGGTAATTTGAGTGATATCACTCGATGACTTTTGATATGGAAAAACTGATTAAGGGACCCCTAATAGATGACCAGGCCTTGTACGTGGAAAAATTTTCTGAGGATGAAAAAGACTCTTTCCTAAACATGTGTTCTGATAACCCCTTAGAAGACACCCTTAACCACGTGAGAAATGAAATTTTCAGCATATCAGATAGGACAGACGATTACATGCGACTAATGGACACTAGCATCGAAGTTGCAAACATAGAAGAAAATGACGACTCAGAAGTTGTCATCTATCGATACCTACAAGATAACGTCGATCGACAACCTCCCTTGCAATCAAATTGGTCTAAAGATAAAGCACCAAAGGTAGAGTTAAAACCTCTACCCAGCGGTCTTAATTACGCTTACCTTTATGACCAGTCCTACCCTGTTATTGTCAACGCCAATCTCACTAGCGGAGAACTTGCCTTATTGCTGAATAAATTACGCAACTACAGGAAAGCGATCGGGTATTCTTTCGATGACATTCCAGGAATCTCTCCCGATCTTTGCATGCATCGGATCAACTTGGAAGATGACGCTAAAACATCAATAGAGCAGCAAAGGAGATTGAATCCGAATCTAAAAGAAGTAGTTAAAACGGAAATTATAAAACTCCTTGATGCTGGAGTTATTTACCCTATTTCAGATAGCAAATGGGTAAGCCACGTACATGTTGTACCCAATAAGGGAGGTATCACTGTAGTGAAGAATGAAAAGGACGAACTCATTCCGACACGCACCATTACTGGTCATCAGATGTGTATTGATTATAAGAAATTGAATACCGCTACTAGGAAATACCATTTTCTCCTTCCCTTTATTGATAAGATGCTGGAGAGATTAGCTAATCACCAGTATTACTGTTTTCTTGATGGATATTCCGGATTTTTCCAAATTCCTATACACCCGGACGATCAAGAAAAGACAACGTTTACATGTCCCTATGGAACTTTCGCATATCGCAGAATGCCATTTGGTCTATGTAACGCCCCCACCACTTTCCAACGTTGTATGATGTCAATCTTTACGGATATGATCGAGGACTTCATGGAATTATTCATGGATGACTTTTCAGTCTATGGATCAGATTTTAAGAGTTGCCTCGACAATTTATGCAAAGTATTGGAAAGATGCGAAGAAAAGAACCTTGTCCTAAACTGGGAAAAATGCCATTTCATGGTTAACGATGGAATAGTGTTAGGACATAGGGTTTCCGCCGCTGGTATAGAGGTAGATAGAGCTAAGATTGAAGTAATGACCAGTTTACCTCCGCCCAAAACTGTTAAAGACGTGCGAAGCTTTCTCGGACACGCCGGATTTTACAGGAGATTTATACTGGACTTCAGCAAAATCACTAGACCTTTAAATAACCTATTATGCAAAGATATTAAATTCGATTTTACCCCTGATTGCATGAAAGCTTTTGAAGATTTAAAGAAATCCCTTATCACTGCCCCAGTAGTACAAGCCCCCGACTGGAATCTTCCTTTCAAAATCATGTGCGATGCGAGCGATTTCGCAATTGGAGCAGTTTTAGGCCAAAGGAAAGACAAAAAGCTACATGCCATTTACTACGCCAGCCGCACGCTTGATGAAGCGCAACGGAATTACGCAACAACGGAAAAGGAACTATTAGCTGTAGTTTACGCTTTTGAAAAATTCCGTCAATACTTGATTGGCTCACGAGTGATAGTTCACACTGATCACGCTGCCATCAAATATTTAATGCAAAGAAAGATGCTAAACCTCGACTCATACGCTGGATTCTACTACTCCAAGAGTTTGACATCGAAATTAAGGATAAGAGAGGAGTAGATAATGGAGTCGCTGACCATCTTTCCCGGATAAGGATAGAGGATGATGTCCCTATAGATGATTTCTTTCCCACAGAGAATGTTGCACACATAGATACATCTTTCGTCGGTCAAATATCTCTCACATCTGAAGATCTATCGATCGATGAGAGAGATAGCATATCGGTCGATTCACGTAGTGATACATCGATCGATGATGATACTGATGTAACTTCTCAACTCTCCAATAACCAAGATCACGAACCCCCATTTATCAAAATCAACTTCGATTTACAAGTTAATGTTTCCGGTGATGAGATTAATCTCACACCTGAGGAATTATCACAACGGGAGGTAAACGCGATTGGTAGAAACTCGGATAACCAACCCTGGTATGCCGACATATTTAACTATTTGGCAGCTGAGGTTGAGCCAGACGAACTCAAGGGATATATGAGGAAGAAATTTTTCAGAGAAGTAAGACGCTATCATTGGGATGAACCTTACCTCTATAAGCATTGTTCTGATGGCATATACAGACGATGCATATCCGAAGCTGAAATTCCGGACATTATTTACCAATGTCACAGAGCTGATTATGCAGGACATTTCACTATCTTTAAAACGGTTTCGAAAATTCTCCAAGCATAATTTTGGTGGCCGACCACTTTTCGCGATGTCCACGCATTTATAACCCAATGTGACAGATGCCAAAGACGTGGAAAATCAGCAAAAGACACTAAATGAAACAAAAGTTCATTCTTGAAGTTGAAGTCTTTGATTGCTGGGGTATCGATTTTATGGGACCCTTCCCGTTTTCATATGGAAACAAATATATACTAGTCGCTGTAGACTACGTATCCAAATGGGTCGAAGCAGTAGCTTCTCCTACCAATGACGCATATGTGGTTATTAAACTCTTCAAGAGTATAATTTTTCCAAGATTTGGAGTTCCGAGAGTAGTCATTAGTGACGATAGAACTCATTTCATTAACAAAATCTTTGATAGATTACTTAAAAAGAATGGTGTTCATCATTGAGTAGCTACACCTTACCACCCACAAACTAGTGGACAAGTAGAAGTCTCTAACCGGCAAAATAAGGAAATCTTAGAGAAAACCGTAGGAACCTCCAGAAAAGATTGGTCTAGGAAACTAGATAATGCACTTTGGGCCTACAGGACCACCTACAAAACGCCGTTAGGAACAACACCATTCCACCTCCTTTATGGCAAATCATGTCATCTACCAGTCGAACTGGAACACAAAGCCGCTTGGGCTACCAAACTTTTAAATTTTGATATCAAACCAGCTGCAGAAAGGAGACTCATCCAGCTCAACGAGCTGGATGAAATCAGACATTTAGCTTTCGAAAATTCGAAAATTATAAAGAGAAGACTAAAGCTTATCACGATAAAAAGATCATATCTTGGCATTTCGAACCGGATGATCAAGTCCTCCTTTATAACTCTAGATTAACTTTATTTCCTGAAAAGCTAAAATTCCGTTGGTCTGGACCCTTCACTGTAACAAACGTTCAACCCTCTGGAGCTATCACCTTACTAAATGATAAAGGCCAAGAATTTACAGTGAATGGCCAACGAGTTAAGCATTATTGGGCAAAACCACCAGCGAAAGCGCCCATGGTGCTGCATGAACCTGATAATTAGTTTATTGAGGAAGACTTTAAAAAATTAAGCGCTGAATGGGAAGCAACCCATTTTATAAAAAAAAAGATGTAATTAAAAAAAATTAATTAAAAATCATTAATTAAAATTAATAAATTATATTTAATAGTAATTAATAGTAATTTTCGTATTTCTTAATATTAGAATAGAAGATTTAGAAATTGGGATTTATTTTTTAAAAAGGACATCGATCGACGAGGCATTACTGCCATCGATCGATGCGGAAATATAGACGGTTAAAACACTTATTTCACTCGATATCGGCCCATTTCCTCTTCCACACTCGCAAACGAAACCGAAAACAAAAACACCCCTTTTCTCTCTCGATTCTTGACGGATTTCGTCCGTTCTTCGCCTAAATCCACTCGGTTTTTTCACTCTGTAACTGTTAAATCCACTCCCGAAATCAACATTCCAAGGTATGCACTCGAAATCTTAAATTTTTCAAAAAATTAGGGTTTTCGTTTTGAGTTTGACTAGAACGTTTGATTAGTGTGATTGAGAGATGTTTTGTAGTTCATATTGCTTATCTAGAGTTCGGTTTGTGATTTCTATGCCCTTTGATTCGTATAAACGCGAATTGGAGTTGAGTGATGTTGCAGGTTTTGCGATTCGACATCGGTCGATATGAACTCGTTCGCATCGACCGATGCTCTCTTGCCCGATTGTTCCAACACGACAATATCGATGTTGGGGTCAAAAACGTTTACGACGGAATTACCACCCGAAAATCCTCTGAGATTGTATTTCCGAAAGAGTTAGTAAAAGAAGGGATGTAATTTTCGTAAAAATAACCTATACGAGGTTTTTACGAAGAAGTATCCTTTGGGATTCAAACCGAACAAACAAAACCCGAGCCAAGCTCGGTCGCTACGTAGCGACCGAGCTCAGCCAAGCTCGGTCGCTACGTAGCGACCGAGCGATCGTCCCGCTCGGTCGCTACGTAACGACCAAGCTCGAGCCAAAGCTCGGTCGCTACGTAGCGACCGAGCGATCGTCCCCCTCGGTCGCTACGTAGCGACCGAGCTCAGCCAAGCTCGGTCGCTACGTAGCGACCGAGCGATCGTCCCGCTCGGTCGCTACGTAGCGACCGAGCTCGAGCCAAAGCTCGGTCGCCACGTAGCGACCGAGCGATCGTCCCGCTCGGTCGCTACGTAGCGACCGAGCTCGAGCCAAAGCTCGGTCGCTACGTAGCGACCGAGCGATCGTCCCGCTCGGTCGCTACGTAGCGACCGAGCTCGAGCCAAAGCTCGGTCGCTACGTAGCGACCGAGCGATCGTCCCGCTCAGTCGCTACGTAGCGACCGGGCTCGAGCCAAAGTTCGGTCGCGGTGTAGCGATTGAACCTTTCCGAACATCGATACGACACCAGTCCTTGCATTCTCGTCAAACCTTCGAATACTATCTCCCGAAGACCGTAGCAAGCTCAATCCATGTTTCCCGCTATTCTAATTCATCGATCAAACTTCGCGGATCTGAAACCGTGGAAAACTCGTAGTAAACGTGTCGAGTCGGAAGACGGCCCAAAGGGACCTAAAACACGACTCGAGGCCCATCCTACGATTTTTCCTAACCAAAAGCCCGTGAACCACAGCATAGTTCACGCTTGGCCCACGAGGAAGGATAAATGTCAAGTTTCCGCGGATAAATACGGAAGTTTTGGAGATAATTGTGAAGATCGGGAAAAACAGAATATCTCCATTTTTTGCTATGACGGCTTAAGGGCAGAAGAGTAAAAGCGTAAACCGACCTTGGAGCTAGTATATAAGGAGTCCTAGGCGAGGAGCAGAGAGGAGGACTTTTTCAGAGCAAAACTTAGCACTTAGAGCGATTTAGGCAATTTTCCGTTTTTGTTATTTCGAGCTGCGACTCAATTAGGTTTAGCCGTCTTAGGGTTGCTAGAACTAGGAATCTCGCCGACAGCTCTCGAGCCCAGGCTTATACCTTGTTGTAACGCTCATACGCAGATTCGGAATAAGATCTACTTTGCTCTCTTTTCGATTTCTTATCTTTATCGTCGTTATTCTCGTGTTCTGATTGCTTGACGTGTGGTAATTAACAGATATTCGGATCCTCTGGGAAACTAGGGTTTTCTTAGTTTCCTTATTTAAACGGAAATCGACAGTGCGAATTTCGGTTCCCACAGTTTGGCGCTAGAAGGAGGGGGCCTTACGGATCAATCTAGCCCGCAAAAGCCACACACAGTCAGACATGTCAACCAACGACGCGGATAACGTGCAAACTCCCCTTAACGGAGGCAGCGGCACCGATCTCCACACTCCGGTAGCGGACGTATCTGCGGCCAACGCGCAAGCCAACGCCGCGACGCTCGAGGAGTTTAAAAAGATGTTCGCCACCTATGAAAAAAGGTCGGAAGAACAGGATAAGCTCGTGAATACCTTGACCAAACAGGTTGAAACCTTAACGGCGAGGACCCAAGCTATCCGTCCCGCGGAACCACCAAAATCCGCGGGAAGAGGCTCGACTTCGCCACCCCACTCGATAGAGCAGGAGTCGCGCGCGGGAACGACCTCCCGGTCAAAACCCCAGCGAGAAATCTCCCATCGAAAAGGGGAACTCTGAAAGTCTTCCGCCCCCTGCAAAGGACTCGGAGGATAACGAAGCCGAACACATTGACCTGGATCCTAGCGATGTCTCCAACGACACCGACGAGGACGTCGACAGACATCCAAGAAGGACCAGAAGCCGATCCGCTCGGGAAGGCTCCCCGTTCGAAAAACCAATGACGGAAGAAGAAGAAGTCGCCTATTGGAACGAACAAGAGGAGCTGGCCGAAAGGCAAACCGAGCTCACTCGCAGTAAACGCCGACAGGCTCGGAAATCCACTGACGAGACATCGGATATCCGCGATCTTGCGACTACATCACTAAGACTGCGGCAGAAGTGAGAGCCGTAAAGTCTCAAATCCATCATGCTACTAGTGCTGCCCCCGAGATCGATCGACTGCTGGAAGGAGCTCGAAAGACCCCCTTTACCAGTCGCATTTCGGACATGAGGGTGTCCGATCCGGGAAAGATCAAAGTACTGAAGTACGATGGTACGGCCGATCCGAAAGCGCACCTTCAGGCTTTCCACATCGCGATGGGAAGGGCAAGACTGAAGGACGGTGAAAAGGAAGCCGGCTATTGCCGCCTGTTTGTCGAAAATCTTGAAGGAGCAGCGCTCGAATGGTTCGCACGCCTTCGTCGCAACACCATCGGGAGTTTTCGACAGCTCGCATCGGAAATCCTCAAACAGTACTCTGTATTCATAGACAGGGAAACCTCCGATGTTGACCTCTGGAGTCTCTCCCAGAGGGAAGACGAACCCCTCCGCAAGTTTATCAGTCGGTTCAAACTGATAATGTCCAGGGTCAGCGGGATAAGCGACAAAGTGGCCATCGACGCGCTGAGAAAGACGCTCTGGTACAAGTCGAAATTCAGAAAATGGATAACTCTCGACAAACCGCGAACGATCCAGGACGCCCTCCACAAAGCAACGGACTATATCATAGTGGAGGAAGAAACTAAAGTCTTATCGCAAAAACATAAGCCGGCAAGACCATCCTCGAAAGACGCAGATCCGAAGGGGAAAAAGAAGAACTCTCGTAACGACAAGTATGTCCATCACGAGGGGGAAGATCTCCAAGGAGCGCATAACTATGCGATCAATTCGGATCAAGGTCGGACCACGGGCAACACATGGACTCGCAATCAAGGGTATGACGAGAACACCTTCTGCGAGTTCCACCAATCCCGAGGACACTCCACGACTAATTGCAAAGTCTTAGGAGCAAGACTGGCCGCGAAGCTGCTCGCTGGAGAGCTTTCGGAAGTAACTAGCGTCAAGGATCTCATCCTCGATTCTGATCGGCCTCGAAAGACGGACAGAAATCCACCCGCTGAAAAATCTCCTCAACGAAACCAACCTGGGGATAAACGCGGTAGGAGGCCGGATGACAAAGGCAACGATAACAATCGTCGCAGAGTCAATATGATCATCGGAGGATCTCAATACTACGGCGACACCGTGTCGGCCATCAAGGCTTACCAACGGAAGGCAGAATCAAGCGCAAATTGGCCTACATGGTCTCCTCCTCGAGACTGCCAAAGTTGCTCGATCACCTTCACGGAGGAAGAAGCCGGCGGTATCGACCAACCTCACTGCGACCCGCTCGTCATAGATCTCGTCATACGAGATTTAGAAGTCGGAAGGGTACTCGTCGATACGGGAAGCACGGTCAACGTAATCTTCCGCGACACTCTCAAGCGGATGAGTATCGAACTCGGAGAGGTAATTCCGACGCCAAAACCACTCACGGGTTTTTCAGGCGAAGTGTCGATGACTCTCGGATCAATCCAATTGCCAGTCATGGCCAAGGAGATCACAAAAATCGTCGAATTCGCGGTAGTCGACCATCCCGCTATCTACAACGTGATCATGGGAACCCCATGGCTCAATGCCATGCAGGCAGTTCCGTCAACTTACCACCTGGGTCTCAAGTTCCCAACGCCGAGCGGAGTCGCGGCCATCTGAGGATGCCAAAAACAGTCGCGACTATGCTTCCTCGCGGAACATAAGTTAAGGCAAATCATGGCTTCTGCAAACGGCAAACGCGCGAAGATAGATCGATCTTCGGCCAAAAGCGCCCCGCACGAGGACGAAGTGAAATCGTCTGTCAACGCAAACGCATCGGACGTCGAAGCTCGACATAAATCCGAAGCCCACGCGACAACTCAACCGGAACATCCGGAAAATAGCGTCGAGCCAGCCACGATCGACACGGTCAAGGCGGACATCGCGACACCAACCGCCGAGTAAGAACACTCGCGGCATGAAACAGAACTACGAGATGGCTTGATCCTCGAAAGGGGTACGTAGGCAGCTTGTCAAAAGACGAGTTCAGCTATCCCTCTCTCTAAAAAGGGGGGGGGGAGTGGGTGCGTATACTCGTATACTCCCACAATCGCCATTATTGTAATCGAGTTTTTAGAAACATAAAATTTTTTACAATATACACTGTCTTTTTATCGAAAACGCTTACGTTTCAGTTTACGCTCGTCTGCGGCCTCATCCGGCCCAAAAATCGTAAAGATTATCACCTTTCAAACACGCAAAAATACACGCATAATCCTCGAAAATAACTGCGAGACGTCGCAAAAAGTTAAAATTCGAGGACAATGCTAAACAAATTGTCCGAACGCGACCACCAAAAACCTTACACCCCGTTCGTCGATTGGCCCCGACGAACACGCCAGCCGTCTTAAACAAACGCAATCCGATCACTCTTTTGATCTTTAAAAACGTCCAACACAAGGACAAAAGCGCGCTACAACAAAAATCCGAAATTTTGGTTTAGCACTTCCAGTTGATTCTGAGAAGATGCTCGATTCGTACCATACAAGTCATATAAGCCGAGAACATATCGCGGACTTTAAACCGGTGCGAGTCAGGAAGAAATCGCAACAGGAAAAACGATAGCCGGCTAGTCACCGCACAAACCTTAACCGAAAGTAAACCTAGGTCTTGCCCTAAACCCAACGCTCTGGTCTCAAACATCTCAAGGCATGATATTTAAAAGATACGAGATCATAAACCATGCCTCTCCGTTCGTATCTCAAATGTTCTCGAAAATCGTAAAGACAGATAAATTTTTACGAAAATCACGAACGAGCCAACAGATTGAACGTCTAATTAGAACTACATACGAGACGACAACTCGTATTTACTTCAACCCTACTCAGGAAAAAATCGAAACAAAACATTTATCATATAAATAAACCGCATAAAGCGGCAAGGGATTCAAAGCCACCAACGGCCAGTCTCGGAAATACAAATACGGCCATCTTGGCCTAAACGAAATCCAAATTCAAAGGGCCATATTCGGCCGGAAACAAGGATAACTGATCCATCCCTCATAATCCAAAGTCAAAGTCCCCGGACAACGAAGCACCAAACGCATCCGCAGGACGATCCACTTCCTCGCCATCATCGTGAAAATCGATCGGGACCTCCTCGGTATCGGGAGAAACCGGGATGGAATCCCAGAACCCTTGAATCCTCTCGTCGATCGGAGGGATAAGCGCCTCGGCATGGGCACGGTCACTCATCCCACTCTTCATCAAGCTCATTTCCTCTTCAAACACATAGTCGTCGGCTTGCGTCCTCCAAAGACTTCCGACCGAACCACGGCACTCGCGAAAGTCGCCCACCGAGGTAAAGGCATTCTTAAGGTTCCCGTACTCAACCTGGAACTGAGATGCGCGAGTCTTCATCACCTCGACGATTTCTCTTTTGCCTTTCCTCTCCGCTCTACGAACAGCCCGCGCATGATCACGAGTAAGCTGTGCCTCTCGCTCCAGCATCTCGCCTTGCACGCGAGCGAGATCCCGCTCCGCTTTCTCCGCCTTGAAGCGGTAGACCATGGCTTCTCTATGACCCGCCTCGATGGCCGAGCCCAGCAAGCTCAGGCCCTGCAAAATCGATGGGCGTGTTACAAATCCGTACATAGGATAATCACTGAAAAAAATTCCCAAAAAAAAACTAACCCCATTGATGATGCGAGATCCTTCCGCAACGACTCTCGGCCTCGCCGATTCTTTCGTAGGAGGAGGAGCATCGAAACCCGATGGCAGCCCAGCAAAGAAATCATCAAAGTCCGGAATGGGGGCCTCGCTCGAACCGCTTCCGTCGCCGTAAGCAAGGTTCGGATCCCATCCTGGAAGCATAGAGTCGTCCATCGAAAACTCTATGTCGCCAAGATCGACATCTTTTCCCTTCCAAGAGCTCGACTCCGGCGCAGCTGTCGGAGCTTCGATGGGATTCTGGTCGTCGGGTTCGGAGTCGCTTCCCGTATCCGCGTCCAAAGCTGGACCGGGTTGCACAAATTTCAGTGCCTTCCGAACCCTTCTCGGCGTGAAAGAAGTCCAGAAGAAGGGACCATTCCTGAGAAGATCCCTCACCGCGATAATGTCCTCAGGGAACGGAGCAAGAGGATTGATGAAGGGACGATCGTTCGGCAACCTCCGGAACAGTGGAATGCAACTCTCTTCGACGGACGCAGCGTCCAAACGAACAAAGAAAAAGAACTTCTTCCACAAGTTAAAGTTCGAAATGAACTTCTTAACCACCGACATAAATTTCCGAGGGACAAACCTATGCTTATCCGTATCCTTGACGAGTTTAAGCCTCAAAAGCGCTTCATAATGATCGACGGAAAGGGAAAGGCCATGCTCATAGCTTAGGATCAAGATCCCAATAAGGTGCTGAATGGCAAGGGGTGTCAACTGACTTATCGCGACTTCGAAGCGGTCCAACACTCGGACGAGAATTTCGGGTATGGGGAACCAGAGGCGACAACGCACTATGAACGCCTCATAACAAGTAAAGTAACCCTCCGGGGGGTTGTTAGCACATTCCCCGCAGCAGGGAACCCGGAACTCCACAGCATCCGGGATGTGGTAGAACGACCGCATCATCGCGAGAAACTCGTCAGTAGTCCTGCTTGCGTCCTCTTCCTCGACTCCACGATGGACCAGGATCGGGAACGGCTTCTCCTTGGGAGGGGTCAACGAGCCATAATGAGCAACCCACCATGCCTCGTTCTCGGCAGGATGCACCGAGTGAGGCACGAACTCCATCTTCGGAACGACGAGCTCTTCGTAAGGGCTCGCGGACGAAGATCCTTTTTTCGCAATCTTTTTCTTGCTCGACATCTTTGCACTTCTCTTGAGAGAATAGAGGAAAAGGGTGGAGAGAAAGATAGAAAGCTTTTGAAAGATCTTAGAGAAAAACAAGAAAGTGAAAAAATTATGGAACAAGTTACCTCTCTTCTTATAAGACATGAGGATTTACTATTCAAGCTCGGACTTTCGGATATTAATTCCATCCATCACGCCTAACTTGCCAAACATGCCTAACCGCACGCTAGGATCCTACGATGCATGATCCTAACGGGCTGGGGGGCTAACTGTTGGGGTCAAAAACGGTTACGACGGAATTACCACCCGAAAATCCTCGGAGATCGTATTTCCGAAAGAGTTAGTAAAAGAAGGGATGTAATTTTCGTAAAAATAACCTATACGAGGTTTTTACGAAGAAGTATCCTTTGGGATTCAAACCGAACAAACCAAACCCGAGCCAAGCTCGGTCGCTACGTAACGACCGAGCTCGAGCCAAAGCTCGGTCGCTACGTAGCGACCGAGCGATCGTCCCGCTCGGTCGCTACGTAGCGACCGAGCTCAGCCAAGCTCGGTCGCTACGTAGCGACCGAGCGATCGTCCCGCTCGGTCGCTACGTAGCGACCAAGCTCGAGCCAAAGCTCGGTCGCTACGTAGCGACCGAGCGATCGTCCCGCTCGGTCGCTACGTAGCGACCGAGCTCGAGTCAAAGCTCGGTCGCTACGTAGCGACCGAGCGATCGTCCCGCTCGGTCGCTACGTAGCGACCGAGCTCGAGCCAAAGCTCGGTCGCTACGTAGCGACCGAGCGATCGTCCCGCTCGGTCGCTACGTAGCGACCGAGCTCGAGCCAAAGCTCGGTCGCTACGTAGCGACCGAGCGATCGTCCCGCTCGGTCGCTACGTAGCGACCGAGCTCAGCCAAGCTTGGTCGCTACATAGCGACCGAGCGATCGTCCCGCTCGGTCGCTACGTAGCGACCGAGCTCGAGCCAAAGCTCGGTCGCTACGTAGCGACCGAGCGATCGTCCCGCTCGGTCGCTACGTAGCGACCGAGCTCGAGCCAAAGCTCGGTCGCTACGTAGCGACCGAGCGATCGTCCCGCTCGGTCGCTACGTAGCGACCGAGCTCGAGCCAAGCTCGGTCGCTACATAGCGACCGAGCGATCGTCCCGCTCGGTCGCTACGTAGCGACCGAGCTCGAGCCAAAGCTCGGTCGCTACGTAGCGACCGAGCGATCGTCCCGCTCGGTCGCTACGTAGCGACCGGGCTCGAGCCAAAGTTCGGTCGCGGTGTAGCGATTGAACCTTTCCGAACATCGATACGACACCAGTCCTTGCATTCTCGTCAAACCTTCGAATACTATCTCCCGAAGACCGTAGCAAGCTCAATCCATGTTTCCCGCTATTCTAATTCATCGATCAAACTTCGCGGATCCGAAACCGTGGAAAACTCGTAGTAAACGTGTCGAGTCGGAAGACGGCCCAAAGGGACCTAAAACACGACTCGAGGCCCATCCTACGATTTTTCCTAACCAAAAGCCCGTGAACCACAGCATGGTTCACGCTTGGCCCACGAGGAAGGATAAATGTCAAGTTTCCGCGGATAAATACGGAAGTTTTGGAGATAATTGTGAAGATCGGGAAAAACGGAATATCTCCATTTTTTGCTATGACGGCTTAAGGGCAGAAGAGTAAAAGCGTAAACCGACCTTGGAGCTAGTATATAAGGAGTCCTAGGCGAGGAGCAGAGAGGAGGACTTTTTCAGAGCAAACTTAGCACTTAGAGCGATTTAGGCAATTTTCCGTTTTTGTTATTTCGAGCTGCGACTCAATTAGGTTTAGCCGTCTTAGGGTTGCTAGAACTAGGAATCTCGCCGACAGCTCTCGAGCCCAGGCTTATACCTTGTTGTAACGCTCATACGCAGATTCGGAATAAGATCTACTTTGCTCTCTTTTCGATTTCTTATCTTTATCGTCGTTATTCTCGTGTTCTGATTGTTTGACGTGTGGTAATTAACAGATATCCGGGTCCTCTGGGAAACTAGGGTTTTCTTAGTTTCCTTATTTAAACGGAAATCGACAGTGCAAATTTCGGTTCCCACAATCGATCGATGTTCTGTATAACCCATCGATCGATACTACCTTTTATCGACTATTCTAACTTTCTTTTCTTCTTGGTTTCAGATGAGCAGTTCAGAAACAAACGCACGAAACAGAGAACTCAGGTCGAAAAGGAGGTTCGACGAGACTAGCAGCTCCACCAACCCACAGCGTCCTCCATGGCCTCGCGCCGAAAACACACCATTCGATGTCCCGGGCTATGATGATCCTAAGGCAGCGATCAACAGCAATGATTGCCGTCAACATGTCCTGTCCGACAACTGGGACGACTACGACAGCCTCTTTTACAATGCTTGGCTGGGAGTATCTATCGAGCCCACCAAATTCCTCGACCGACCCATCCTAAAGAAGCTCGGGATCGAGGGAGATATTCAGGACATGATCACACAGCTAGGACTCGGTACCATGCCCTCTCGCGCTTACGACCTCTACCCCGATCTCGTCCGCCAGTTCATGGCCACTGTCGAGGTCACCTACAGGACTTCAGCAGCGAGGGTAGCGGGAGATGGTACTTTGACCTTCTTCGCCAGAGGGACACGCTACAGGATCACTATCACCGAGCTCTGCCGCATCTACGGTTTCGATGAGAGCATCGCCTTCTACACGGTCCCACCTTTCCCACACCTCGAGGGATTCTAGGACATCGTCGGCACATGAGTTGGGACACAAACAGGGCCGTGCTATCAGACATCCGCCATCCTGCACTTCGCTACTTCCTACGGCTCCTTGCAAACACACTGGTTTGCAAGATGGAGCCCAACAAGGTCATGATAAAGGAGCTCACATTACTTTTCTGCGCAGTGAATGGCGTGGTGGATTTGGTTTAGTTGGACGAGGACGACGAGGTAAGCCCGCCGAACCTCGGAGCTGTCTTTGCCGCGCACTTGGTGGAGTTGAAGAAGAAGCCCTTCACCAGCAAGGGTAAGAAGAAGAAGGAGACAGTTGGGAGTCTTCTGACCCCGATTTTCCAGTATCTCGGCATCCGCCTCGACTCTCACTCTGACGACTGCGACCACGCCTTCCTCGAAGAGCAGCACTTGGTGCACTCGCTATGGCTCGAGGAAGGGAAACTCTGGCTCTTCAGGATCCGCGATGAGCATCGCCTTCTACCCTACCGGATAGTAGGATCACTGACTTCGGGAACTACGTGGAGCAGCTTCGATGCATGCCAGACGAGGCATTCCTCCGCAACCCGCGGAACATGTCACGCCGACCTCCCTGCATTCGCCGTACCAGAGCTCAGGACGCACAGGCACCGCCTCTCCCCGACTTCCGAACATACTGGACATCCCTATGCACGACCAGGGTGACTTTCAGAGGTTCGTGGTGGACGCTCTTCAGGCCATCTGGGCTAGAGTGTCTTGTCGGAGCAGGAGAGCCACAGGAGCGCAGGCACCAGCACCAGCACCAGCATGCAGGGACCCTTCCCCAGAGGACGATGAGGCGACTGATGAGGACACCGACTAGTCCTCACACTCTATCTCTTCTCCTCCTATTATGAACTTGTTTATTTATTTTCTGAACTTCTAGGATTTATGTTTTTTTTAACTTATATTTTATGTTTGAGGATGCTTATTATTTCTTATGCCTGGTTGTCTAACAGAGCTAACATTAGGCAAGGAACTTCAAGTTTGACACCAAGCACATGCAAAATTTATGTGCTTCACCATCGATCGATATGGAGAGGATTACATCGACCGATTCTCGGCGTGTAACATTGATCGATATTAAGAGGATTACATCGATCGATGTGTAGTGTGGATAGGTACTTCATTTCACTCTAACATTCTCAAACATCTAACTTGCTTTTAACCTACCCTTGAGCACTTTGCACCGAGTCGGTGCAATTTAAGTCTGAGGGAGGTAGTTACTAACACCACTTTCTTGAGTTTTTGTCAAAAATCTTTCCAAAAATAATTTGATTGAGTCAAGAAGGGGATTATGAACTAATGATTTCTACTTGAATGTCTAACCACTTCCTAGCACCATTCTAGATTTACTGACTGCAGATAATACTATAGATGCTAAAGTGGATCAACCAGTCAACTATACACACTTGCTAGCTTGTTAGAAAGAACCGAAGCTAACCTCCAACACTAACCTGACTTCACTGCTTGTGTTGGGGCTTGGTATACATGGGATCGGATTCTTCAGACAAGTCTGGAAGGTAAAGCCTTGTGTAGAATTATATATCACATTCCTCTCTCCAATTTTGACCCTAGAATTGTTACTCAAAAAGAAAAAAAAATGAAATAAAATAAGATCTATTGTTTAATTAGGATGAGTCTGAACATGACTTGGTGGCTAAAACCATTAAGGTTTGATTCATAAAAGACTCCAATAAAAGAGTTCGAAACGGGACTTGGAGGCGGCAATCTTCAAGGCTCGCTTTCGCAAAGAACTCTTGGATATAGGTCAAAAAGAACTGAACAGAGCTTGGTGGCAACCAACATTAAGTTTTGATTCATGGAAGCCTGTCCAATCTTGGTCACTGATCCTGCAATGGAAGTGGACTTTGACTCAAGAGAGAAATTAGAGAGAGAGAAATTAGGAACTAACTTTTACCTGCAGTTCCAGATACTTGTCTGAAATCCTTGCATCCTATGATCGATACTCCCAAGGTAAAGCTTACACTTTTTACATTGAGAAATGAGGTAGATTGAGGAGATTTATAATAAGATTAGTTAAGATTGTTGGCTAGATGACTTTGGTTGCTAAGCTAGGATATTGCATAATGTATTTCTGTAAGAATGAACTTTTAGATGTGGAATGAAATATTATAGAGGTGATAATTTTAATGTTTCAAATATGTGAGTCCCTGATGTTTTCAACCCTCTTCCAGAGAGACTGTCCGTTGGTTTGACTTAAGGACAAGTCAAAAGATAAGTCTGGGGGAGTTGATATACCATGATTTTCACCCGTTTTTATACATGGTATATAAAGGTTTTAAGATGTATTAATCATGTTTTAGAGTCTTTTCAAAGCACTTACAGGTTTATTCACCTGATGGAAGGAAATGATACTTTTGGGACATTTTGGAATACTTTTACCCAAGGAAAATCGATCGATGCTTGAAGAGCAACATCGGTCGATCATAGTCACTTACCATCGATCGGCAAACATACATGTGCACCGATCGATGCCCAGTTACACGAATGAGATCGCGAATTAAAAGATTTCATTTCCCAGAAGATCTATTATTTGTAACTTAAGTCCCTAGCCGCTTGTTAGGCTATATGTACTAGGGTTTTGTATCATTTTAGGTAGACACTTGCAAAAGACCTAGTTTGGAGAATGAGCATTTTGGCTACCATTAGAAGAGCTTAGGATTTGGAGAGATAGATCTGAGACTGCAAAACAGAGAAGATCTTGAACTCCTTTATTTATAATACTCCATCTATTTGTATTCTATGTTTCATTTGAGTTTATTTCATGCCATCATGACTTTGTCTCTCATGAATATGTTTGAGTAAACCAATTGTTAGATTTAGGTTTCTCACCATGGTTGAAATTATGTACTGCTAATATGACTATTAAAAAGGTGTTTTGATTGTTCTTTCATTGCTTATGAACTTAATGCTAAAATTGAGATTGATCACCTTCATTTTAGATCTTAGGATTAATTGAGTCTAACTAACACTTTCCCCTCAATACCTGAACCCATTTGCGTGATCTAACTAACTCAGGCGCAACGACAGTTGGTCTGAGAAGATTAGAGAACAAATTAAACCCTTTCGCAAGGCTCGCTAGAATAACCATCGATCGACGCAAGTATCGTTCTGTCGATCGATCGTTACAAAGGTGTATCGGTCGATGTTCATCAAGTCACATCGATCGACACTCTCTCGTGATTAAAATACGATAGTTGAGATCCAAGATCTAGCGAAGATAACCTATCCGGTTAAATCATTGTTTAGTTCAAAAACCATCAAACCCTTTAGTCTAAACTAAGTGCATACCTTTCATACCTGAGATTTACCTGAATCTAGCTGCTTTCCCATTCTTGAAACCACTTCAATTCAATCTATTGCATTTAAAACTATTAAAACCTTTTAGTCTATCTTCATTTCTAATTATTTAAGTCTGTTGAGTAATCCTAGAGTCTCTGTGGATTTGATCCCTAAGTACTACATCTGAACCTCTTTTGATGAAAGTAACACTCTTTAGAGTAATTTGAGTGATTTCAAATTTCTATTACTCTATCTATCTGTGTTCTATGTTTCATTTAAGTTTATTTCACACCATCATGACTTTGTCTCTTATGAATATGTTTGAGTAAACCAATTGTTAGATTTAGGTTTTTCATCATGACTTTGTCTCTCATGATAGGTTTCTCGTCCAGCAAAACAACCGCTCGCATCGATCGACACCCACATAGGAACGTCGATCGATATTCGCGCCGCAGCGAAAATTCAAAAGCAGGAGAATATTTCCTCTCCAACTAGGTTTAGAGATACCTATATAAAACGTTTTGCACCCCCGAAACCACCTACAAACACCAAAGCAGACACATAAGCAAAAAAGATGAACACTCTTCCATCTACATCAACAGGAAAATCCATGAAGAGCAATCATCTCAAGAACACAAATTCTGCAGAAATTACTCTGCCATCGATCGATGCATCTGTATCTACATCGATCAATACTACTCTAAACCCTAATCTTTCTATTTCTAAATTGACTGATTCTGCAAACATTGATTACGGTTTTCTAACACCTGATGAATTTGGTATTTTCAGGGACACGGATAGCAACGCACGTACAATGGATGGAAGGATCTTACAAGTGTCCAGAGAGGACATAGCAGATATCCTTCAAGTAGCCAATGGACCTGACAACCTATTCTCACAGCAACGTGGCACTCCAGACGTCATACAAACAGATCCTAACAACCACGTAGGAGTCGCCACAACAGAAATCAATCCAGATCTATCACACCAACCAAAAGGGCAAGCATCGGTCGACGGAACAACTGAGACATCGATCGACAGGGTAACACCAACGTCGATCGATAGGGATGAACCGACGTCGATCGACAGACGTTATGAATTTGGGAACCGCGCTTTTGACATGTACGGAGCCAGACAGTTCACTTAAGAACAAAGGGACGAGTATGGAGTCTACAAAGATGAGTGTGGACACGCACGAGGCGTAGCTGGTGAGATGATACCTGTCACAAAGGACAACATCATGAAATTACTGGAAAGAGCATCTCTTTTTGAAGAGAGCCACATCTGTCTTCCGGAACATGCCACTTCCTTCACACTCACAAGACTGGCACCAGAAATCTACACCAAAGATGAAATCGATGAGATGGTGTTTGGTATTTGTGGAGCTCAGGAGAAACTGGGAGAGGAGCTCAAATCATTGGTAGAAGATACACATCAACCTTTGGATAGAGGCTACAATGAGCTTTTCAGAAGTATGGCAGAAATGAAGGCAGAAATTGAGAGTTTACGTCAGCAACTTAAGAAGGAAACCACGACATTAGCATCGATCGACGCACCACATGCACCATCGATCGACGTCAGTCTTCCTACAGCCCAAATCCCTATAGAACCGCAATGTTCAGCACAACACAAGGATGAATGGAAAGTCTCATACATCGACACAAGGATAAACGACGTGTACTACCCTCTCAACAACAACGTGGACTGGCTAAGCACTAAAATCGAGCTATTACAGCAAGATCTAGACACCATTCGCAAGAAGGACCAACAACCAGCCACATCGATCGACGTGTATACCATCACATCGCTCGACGCTAAGGTCTCAACCATGAATGAGAGGCTGAGGACTTACGAGGACATGCATGACCACTTTATATCACCAGTCTTGATAGATTTAAACAAATTGTCTAGTCAAATACTTCATGCCCAAAGGGATATTGATAACATCACTAATCAAAGTTTTTTGCAGGCAAAATCAGTATCGATCGACAGGCTACGAGGGCCTTGGATCGATGGCAAGAATCCTGTGGAGTTACTTCCTTACACAGCAGCAGAGGTTGACAAGATCACATCCAAGATCTACACTGCAATAGACACTATGGAGGAATGACTTGACAAACGCTGCGATGACATCTACTTTTCATTCGACAACCAAATCAGTGGACTAGACAGCCACGCAGAATGGCTACAGAAAGAAGTCAAAGCCATTCAGAGGCAACTCGCAGCTAAGCACCAGATGTCATGTTGGGGTCAAAATCGGTCACGGCGGAATCAATGTCTGAAAGTCCGTAAAAATCAGCATAAACGTTTTTACGAAAAGTAATCTTCGTAAAGATATCTTTACGAAGAGCCTTGCAGTAAAATCTCGTCTAAATCTCAATCGAACCACTAAATACCGATTGTCCGAAGGCAACAGACATGTATCCAAATCGGCCGCGGACAAGCTCGAGTATGGAAATCAGACCGCGGATAAGCCAAGCTCAATCGGTACGCGGCGACCAAGCATGCACACAGCTCGGTCGCTACATAGGGACCGAGCCCGAGCCAAGCTCGGTCGCTACGTAGCGACCAAGCGTCCGTCTCGCTCGGTCGCTACGTAGCGACCAAGCCTGAGCCAAGCTCGGTCGCTACGTAGCGACCGGGCTCGAGCAAAAGTTCGGTCGCTGCGTAGCAACCGAGCTCTTCCGAACATCGGTATGACACCAGTCCATGCATTCTCGTCAAACCTTCAAATGCTATCTCCCGAAGACCGTAGCGAGCTCAGTCTATGTTCTTCGCTATTCTAAATCATCGATCAAACTTCGCGGATTAGAAACCGCGGAAAGTTCTTTCTTTGTCGAAAGAAATCGTAGTAAACTCTTCGAGTCGGAAGACGGCCCAAAGGGACCTAAAACACGACTCGAGGCCCATCCTGCGATTTCTTAACCAAAAGCCCGTAAACCACAGCCCGTTTTACGCTTGGTCCACAAGGAAGGATAAATGTCAAGTTTCCGCGGATAAATACGGAAGTTTTGAAGATAATTGTGAAAATCGGGAAAAATGGAATATCTCCATTTTTATGCTATGACGGCTTAAGGGCAGAAGAGTAAAAGCGTAAACCGACCTTGGAGCTAGTATATAAGGAGTCCTAGGCGAGGAGCATAAGGGAGAGATTTTTAGACTCGGAATTCTCTGCACTTAGAAACTTTAGGCTTTATTCTCGACAAGTTCGGTTTCTATGACTGGCACTCGACTACTAGACGAACTCGCCCAGGCCGTTCGATCTTTTGTCCAGCTCTATCAATTGAACTACGTTCGGCTTGATCCTCGAATGGGGTACGTAGGCAGCCTTTAAAAAGGTTCAGTCCGAAATCAATCAAAAAACCTTTTCTTTATCTATTTCGTCTTTCGTTATCAAGCTGCGACTCAACTAGGTTTGAGCTATTAGGCCGCTAGAACTAAGTAACTCGCTGACAGCCTTTGCGGCCAAAGGTTTCATGATCTCTTGTAATGATCGCAACGCTCTTACTCGGACTCGAAATAAGATCAACTATTTTCCCTAAACTCGTTTGTTATCTTTTCATAATTTCTGCATATATTTGGTCACTTGTCGTTGGCTCCCGCAGAGATCCAGGACCTCTGTTAAATTAGGGTTTTCCTAGTTTCCTTATTTAAACAGAAATCGACAGTGCGAATTTCGGTTCCCACAGTTTGGCGCTAGAAGGAGGGGAGGTAACGGATTACTCTTACTCATGGCCACAAAACGCTACGTAGCGACAGAGCACGCACACCGCTCGGTCGCTATGTAGCGACCGAGCACGCACACTGCTCGGTCGCTACGTAGCGACCGAGCTCAAGCCAACTCTTCCCTCGCTACGTAGCGACCGGTAAGGCCTCAGAAAGGTCCTCCTTTGGGTTCTATTGCAAATCCTCATCACCACGCTTTTCGTTTCGTTTCAATCAGAGTTTCCGTTGAGATTTTACGACGAAAACAAGTAGGACTCTTCTTGGCTTGCTTCCACTCGCTACGTAGCGACCTGTCAGACCGTCAGTCACTACGTAGCGACATGTCAGGCTTCAAAGGGGTCCTCCTTTGCGTTCTCCTTTCAATCCTCATCGAAACGCTTTTTGTATCGTCTCAATCGGAGTTTCCGTTGAGATTTTACGACGAAAACAAGTAGGACTCTTCTTGGCTTGCTTCCACTCGCTACGTAGCGGCCTGTCAGACCGTCAGTCGCTACGTCGTTACCTGTCAGGCCTCAAAGGGGTCCTCCTTTGCGTTCTCTTTTGAATCCTCATCGAAACGCTTTTCGTTTCGTCTCAATCGGAGTTTCCGTTGAGATTTTACGACGAAAACAAGTAGGACTCTTCTTGGCTTGCTTCCACTCGCTACGTAGCGACCTGTCAGACCGTCAGTCGATACGTAGCGATCTGTCAGGCCTCAAAGGGGTCCTCCTTTACGTTCTCCTTTGAATCCTCATCGAAACGCTTTTCGTTTCGTCTCAATCGGAGTTTCCGTTGAGATTTTACGACGAAAACAAGTAGGACTCTTCTTGGCTTGCTTCCACTCGCTACGTAGCGACCTGTCAGACCGTCAGTCGCTACGTAGCGACCTGTCAGGGCTCAAAGGGGTCCTCCTTTGCGTTCTTCTTTGAATCCTCATCGAAACGCTTTTCGTTTCGTCTCAATCGGAGTTTCCGTTGAGATTTTACGACGAAAACAAGTAGGACTCTTCTTGGCTTGCTTCCACTCGCTACGTAGCGACCTGTCAGACCGTCTGTCGCTACGTAGCGACCTGTCAGGCCTCAAAGGGGTCCTCCTTTGCGTTCTCCTTTGAATTCTCATCGAAACGCTTTTCGTTTCGTCTCAATCGGAGATTCCGTTGAGATTTTACGACAAAAACAAGTAAAACTCATCTTAAACTTCTTGGCTTGTTTCTGCTCACCCTACCTCCATCTTTGCGTTCACTTTCGAATCTCGATCAAAACATCTCTTATTTCGCCTCGATTGAAGATGATGTCCTCACTCGCTATAGCGACCGAGATGACGTCCTCACTCGCTATAGCGACTTGTCAGGCCTTTGAAGTTACCATTGAGACTTTATGATATAAAAAAAAAACCGCAAAGACCTATTTTCTCGCATGGATTCAGATTAATCGTATAAAACGGCGACGGTTAACTTAACACCTTAGCCGCCTTAACTATACGATTATGTTGAACCTTTTTACAAAAATCGACGTCTTATCTAAGGAGAAGACAACAGTCAAGTTCGGAAGATAAATGTCTAGTTTCAAAGGATAAACATCAATATCGGAAATGGCGAACATACACGAGAATAGGAAACGGAAATGAGCACGCAAAACTGAGAAGGAACAAAACTGCATCTTTGAGATAACTAAGGTATTTCCGACTTGAAATTTTTGAAATCAGACTTGGAATTTTCGTAGGAAATTACTTTGAGGCTGCCATAGAACTTTAGGGAACGTAAAACCTAGGCGGATAGTCTAGCGAACTAAGTTTTAAGCGATTTTTCATGTCTCGATATATTGTTCCATAATTGTTCATCCAGATCTTGCAAACCGATCTAAACTCTCCGATAGTCGAGAAACGATCGCCACGCATATCAAGCTCGCTTCCTAAAAAGAGAAAAAGTTAGAGACATGAACGTCGTCTTGAAACCGATTCGTTTCTGGCAATTTTCTCGACACCGACATATCCCAAGTCGTCAACGTGGAAACAACCAAATCACAGTCCAAGCGTCGTCTATAAATCGTCCCGAATTATCGATCATTCCAAACATCAGAAGAGGAAACGTACACAACCCTTCAAAGTATCGGTTCAACCGTTTTCTTTCGTAAAAAAAAAGGGGGGAGTAGGTACGTATACTATACTCGTATACTCCCAAACCTCAAAAAACTTCTGCAAATCGTCAAGAATAGGCAAACGACAATCTTAATATTCGTCTAAACGCTAGCAACATATCCAGACGATCGTGAACATAATCTCAAAAACTATACATCATTTCTTGTCGCAATCATGCGTACAGAAAACTTGTACCAATATCAAACTGAATCTCGACGATTAGCCAAAGTATTGAATCCTTTTCCGGCTTCAGAAAGCCAGTTTCGTTTTAAAAATTTATACGAGAAATCTTCAATCACCAAAGCATTTCTTTCAGTTTCCGTTGTACCAAGTAAGTCACGGAAAAACATCGAAAACATTTGCAACGAAGAAAACTCGAGAATATATGTAGCATCTTGCACATTAAAAGGAGCACTTTCCTCCCGATGGTTAGCTAGATCCACTTCTGGTTGACCAATTCGTTCAAGAAACGAATGTGTCATGAGAATCCTCTCGAAAACCTATGAAAAACGTTCCGCGACTATATCGTATTGAAATAAACTTCGGTAATACTCCAAGGGTAACTCCAAGCAACTTTCACCTAAGATCAAAATCACAGCGGGAACGTTTCTCGTAGAACCTGCAGAAACAATGCTACTTTGACATATGTATACATATCACTGATTTACGACCTTTGTAAAATCGGTTATATGATATGATAAATTATCGTATAGCCCACAGTCGGAAATCATATGATAAATTCTTCGTAACGAAACTAAGTCCTAACAACCAAACGGTTAACGGAAAATCTAAACTTTTCGAAAATTGACCAAGTTCAATACGCTCCACAATTCACTTTAAGCCCGCAACGTTTTAACCATAATACGCGGCATGTTAGGAAAAATTCGTAACAAAGCTTCTAGAGCTATACGAAACATCCTAAAAAATGCACGAAATATATCTCGGAAGGCCAATACTTCACAAAGCACTATGAAGGAAAATGCTTGTTCCCATGAACAAATAATTCCTCGATCGCAAATAAAACTATTAGCATCCAAACATGAACAACAATTTTGGCTGCGAACATTCGTAGTCAAACTAGAATGTTTTTCAAACGCATGGCTAAGACTAAACCCTTGCAACATCGCGAAATATCTTCAAGCCCGCGAACATTTCAAGCACGAAACGTGGCATACGAAAGAATAACAAATCTTCAGCATCGCGAGACGTCGCAGACGCCTGAAGATTAGTTCTTCGACGAAATTTCCTTCCTCGATAAAAACACCTTCATGGAAGACCAAACAGTCATACGCACTAACATCTTCTCAAAAAATATTCTTCGCGAAGACTCGAAACGGTATTTTTTACCATTAAGTTTGTTGCTGATCACAACAAACTCTCAACGTCCTAAACAGACATAGCCATCTCACGAAGATGACTCTCTTACATCCGACACAAGGATAATAGCGCTATAAAAGAAATCCGAAATTTTGGTCCAGCACTTCCGGTCTCCGGAGAGATGCTCGATTCGTATCAAACAAGTCGTATAAGCCGAGAACCTATCGCGGACTTTAAATCGATACGAATCAGGAAGAAATCGCAACAGGAAAAACGATAGCCGGCCAGTCACCGCACAATCCTTAAACCGAAAGTAAACCTAGGTCTTGCCCTAAACCCAGCGCACTGGTCTCTAACATCTCTAGGCATAGTATCAAACACCCTGATACGAGATCCCAAAATTTGTCTCTTTGCCAATATTCGAACGTCTTCAGAAAATCCCGCAAGTTTACACACTGCAGAAAACTCTCGAAACAGATTATGGATATGGCAATTCACACAGAGTTAGATTACGAGACGACAACTCGTAGTCTTCCCTCTACACCCATACAAAATGCCATCGGCAGCAACACGCCTTATAACCGCTACATAAAAACTAGACCATAAAGGTCCTACTGGAAAACTAATCATAAGATCCTTAACTCCAAGACGAACTACGAAAGGCTTGATCCCTTCAACAAGGGTACGTAGGCAGCCGTCATAAGGCGCAGCCCCAATCTTATCGCGTTTTCTACTTTTAGGAGAGCGAGAAGATCACTTACCACAGACCTTTTCAACCATTAATTCCGCCTAACTCACCTAACTTGCCTAACCTGCCAAGCCACTCGCTAGAACCTCACGCTAGAAGCTCATGGTTCTAACGAGCTGGGGGGCTAACTGTTGGGGTCAAAATCGGTCACGACGGAATCAATGTTTGAAAGTCCGTAAAAATCAGCATAAACGTTTTTACGAAAAGTAATCTTCGTAAAGATATCTTTACGAAGAGCCTTGCAGTAAAATCTCGTCTAAATCTCAATCGAACCACTAAATACCGATTGTCCGAAGGCAACGGACATGTATCCAAATCGGCCGCGGACAAGCTCGAGTATGGAAATCAGACCGCAGACAAGCCAAGCTCGATCGGTACGCGGCGACCAAGCATGCACACAGCTCGGTCGCTACATAGCGACCGAGCCCGAGCCAAGCTCGGTCGCTACGTAGCGACCAAGCGTCCGTCTCGCTCGGTCGCTACGTAGCAACCGAGCCCGAGCCAAGCTCGGTCGCTACGTAGCGACCAAGCCTGAGCCAAGCTCGGTCGCTACGTAGCGACCGAGCGTCCGTCTCGCTCGGTCGCTACGTAGCGACCGAGCATCCGTCTCGCTCGGTCGCTACGTAGCGACCGGGCTCGAGCCAAAGTTCGGTCGCTGCGTAGCGACCGAGCTCTTCCGAACATCGGTATGACACCAGTCCATGCATTCTCGTCAAACCTTCAAATGCTATCTCCCGAAGACCGTAGCGAGCTCAGTCTATGTTTTCCGCTATTCTAAATCATCGATCAAACTTCGCGGATTAGAAACCGCGGAAAGTTCTTTCTTTGTTGAAAGAAATCGTAGTAAACTCTTCGAGTCGGAAGACGGCCCAAAGGGACCTAAAACACGACTCGAGGCCCATCCTGCGATTTCTTAACCAAAAGCCCGTAAACCACAGCCCGTTTTACGCTAGGTCCACAAGGAAGGATAAATGTCAAGTTTCCGCGGATAAATACGGAAGTTTTGAAGATAATTGTGAAAATCGGGAAAAATGGAATATCTCCATTTTTATGCTATGACGCTTAAGGGCAGAAGAGTAAAAGCGTAAACCGACCTTGGAGCTAGTATATAAGGAGTCCTAGGCGAGGAGCATAAGGGAGAGCTTTTTAGACTCGGAATTCTCTGCACTTAGAAACTTTAGGCTTTATTCTCGACAAGTTCGGTTTCTATGACTGGCACTCGACTACTAGACGAACTCGCCCAGGCAGTTCGATCTCTTGTCCAGCTCTATCAATTGAACTACGTTCGGCTTGATCCTCGAAAGGGGTACGTAGGCAGCCTTTAACAAGGTTCAGTCCGAAATCAATCAAAAAACCTTTTCTTTATCTATTTCGTCTTTCGTTATCGAGCTGCGACTCAACTAGGTTTGAGCTATTAGGCCGCTAGAACTAAGTAACTCGCTGACAGCCTTTGCGGCCAAAGGTTTCATGATCTCTTGTAATGATCGCAACGCTCTTACGCGGACTCGAAATAAGATCAACTGTTTTCCCTAAACTCGTTTATTATCTTTTCATAATTTCCGCATATATTTGGTCACTTGTCGTTGGCTCCCGCAGAGATCCGGGACCTCTGGGAAATTAGGGTTTTCCTAGTTTCCTTATTTAAACAGAAATCGACAGTGCGAATTTCGGTTCCCACAAGCATCGATCGATAGGACACGAGCGAAATCGATCGATGGCAACTCGCAGAGATCGACCAACGAACACCTAATCGCATCGATCGACGCCGAGTCTACACCAATCGGCGAGCAGCTGATACACAAGACGATAGAGTCAATGCAAAAGGAACTGACAGAACTTTCAGCATACGCCTATGACAACATAGGCTGGCACCAGGTCAGCATTGACAACGTTCAAGAAAGGCTACAGAACATCTCCAATGTACTTGAGAAGATGGATAACAAATGCACAAGAAATGATGAGGCCACAAGAAGTTTCATTGCATCTTGGTCCAGAATGTGCAGAGATGACGTGGATGCTTGCTTTCCAACAAGCAGCTGTTTCTCCACCCAATAGCCAATCAATACCACAGTCAATCTAAATGACTATAACCAAGCGCTGAGTGGGAGGCAACCCACTACTAGGTATTTTATTTTTGTTTTATTAGCTAGCATTTATTTACTTTCGTTTTATTTCTTTCAGATTTAGGAGACCCAAGTAGGAGGACCTGAATATCGACCGCCGACGAGACGTTGACATCGCTTGACATGGACAACCACACGAAGATCGATGTAACACGTACCCATCGATCAATATCTAATCCGGTCAGATGTATCTTCCTTACTTGTTACATTTCGTACATCATGAACTATTTCATCATAACTCCGGCTGAGTTACACTGGGACAGTGTAATTTAATAAAGAGATTCAGAGAAGAGAATAGGGAGAAGAAAGGAATCATATGAAACTACCTACTTGCTT
The DNA here is from genome assembly GCF_000309985.2 of Brassica rapa. Taxonomy (NCBI): domain Eukaryota; kingdom Viridiplantae; phylum Streptophyta; class Magnoliopsida; order Brassicales; family Brassicaceae; genus Brassica; species Brassica rapa. The sequence goes on from NW_022610815.1 coordinate 29,983, forward strand.
GAGTTGAGTCCATGTGTTCCTTGATCGATACTCCCAAGGTAAAGCCTGCACTTTTATTTTATGCAAGAAATGAGGTTAGTAGAGGGGATTGTCAGACGGGATCTGTTGAGTTGTTGACTAGTTGAATTTGGTTGCTATACTAGGATATTGTATAATGTGCTTCTAAAGTTAGGATGTCTATGATTTGGTTTGCACTACTAGAAAGATGATGACTGAGTTTTAAAATCTTTTGTGTCCTTGCTGTTTTTAAACCTCTTTCAAAGAGACTGCCTGTTAGTTTTGCTTGAGGACAAGCAAAAGGGTAAGTCTGGGGGAGTTGATAGACCATATATTTTACCCATTTTTAATCATGGTCTATAAGTTTTTTAAAGTGTTTTAAGATACAATCATTATGTTTTGGAGTCTATTTAGAGTATTTACAGGTTCAGGGACGTTTAGGAGAAATATGGTAATTTGGAGTCTTTTGGAGCCTTTGGAGGTGCAAAGTTGCACAGATGGGTCAGATGTTTAATTATGGATGGAGACCTACCGACCGTTAGATTGAGTCCATATTTTCATACAAGATATAGCTTTGAGTTAGCTTTCCAATGCCACCGGTCTCAGGTCAATCAGCATCCTGTAGCAGAAGTTATGCCTGTTTTACTGAAGAGTGGTCAGTCTGCCTCGCGAGAGGAAGCTACCGAGAAGAGGAAGCCACGTCGATCGATGCAGCACTCTGCACGTTGATCGATGGAGATCCCAGATCGTGGGCCTTGCATATTTTATGACTGCGTGAAGCCCAGAAGTAACCACAAATTACCAGAATGCCCTTGGACGACCAGAAATCCTATTTATGTTATTTCTAAGCAATTGTTGACAGCAACGCTTTTTACACACTTTCTTTGATTCATAGTTTTGTTAGGAGAGAAGGGAGGAACTCCTACCAGAGTCCTCCTGGAACTCCTTTGGTTTTAATAATCTATTTCATTTCAGTTTTATATCTATTCATCTATGATTTCTGTTTTCATGTGTGAGTAGATCCACCTGTTAGATCCAGGGTTCAGATAGGTTTGTGGGATTAGCCCCATACAATAGACATGCCTTGTTGTGATATTCATGATAGATCTATACTTATTGCTTGTTCTAGAGTAATTAACTAGAATATTGATCATAGGATTGCATACACAAGCATCCTTGTTATCCCATCATGACATCTATCTATCAGATCAGGATTGCTAGAGAGGGCTAACCGCCAATTTAGCATCCTAATAGGACAAATCATCTCACGCATAGGCCTGGCTAGAACCCGTCGATCGATGTCCTCAACTGACTATCGGTCGACGTAGGTAAAGGTGTATCGGTCGATGTCCCAATAGAACCATCGGTCGACACTCTTTCGTGATCAAGATACTAACCGTTGAGACACGAGATCTAGCGAGTTAACCAGTGAAACATGCGACAGCTGATCACTGAGTTAAGCGGTTGAGCTCTAACATATCATGCATGCAACAAATAGGTACCTATAGGATTTATAATCTCCAACACCTGAATAGAAAGCCCAGATCTAGCAACCATCCTTCTATCGAACAACCCTTGCCAAGCTGAACAATTGACTTGTTCAGCTTGTTTACTGCTTTGTTTATTTAATTGCTATTTTACTGCTTTATAATCTATTAGCCTAGTTTATTATAAATTGTTTAGATCTAATTGGTTCCCTAGCTCCTTGTGGATTCGATCCCTAAGTACTATAACTCGACCTCTTTTGATGAGAGTAACACTCTTTAGGGTAATTTGAGTGATATCAGCCTACCTCTTAAAAAAAGAACGATGAACTGATGATGTTGAGCCTCGAACTACTCGACGAAAAGAGAGAGGCCCTCGGCTAAGAAACTGGTCCTACCAGCATGACGCCGCGAGGACATACAACAAGAAAGTCAGAACAATGACCTTCCAGCAAGGAGATTGGGTTCTACGACGAGTAGAAAAAACAACAGGGAACTCACCCCCGGGTGGGAAGGATCCTATAAGGCAATCTAGGTGCGGGGAGCAGGAGCCTACAGGCTACAAGATAGAAAAGGTAAAATACAACCCAACTTCTGGAACGCCCTGCCCCTCTGATATACTTTGGAATTGACCCGTTTTCATCCATGGTATATAGGTGTTTTACTATATATAAATCTATGTTTTCTACTCTTCTAGGTATGTTTTCAGGTTCAGGTGCATTTCGGAGTAAAGCTATGACTTTGGAGCATTTTGGAGCTTAAAGGACATTTCACCCGAGCTGACCATGTAGAGGTCGACGAGAGGAAGAACAATCGATTGATGCGCATCCAATGCTGTCGATCGACACCAAGAGATGCCTCGACAGATGAAGATTAATATCGATCGATGAACACAAGTACCCTCGATCGATGTCGAGACATTGGACACACGACATTTTGGATCCAGCGGACTTAAAACCCAAGGCCAAGCCAAATTACGAAAATGCCATGACGAGTTTTTAACCTAGTAGATTATATACTGCCTAAGTGTTTTGACGGCAGAGGAGAGCTTTTTGTTACAGTTTCACTTTGAGAGGGAAGAGAGAGTTTTGGAGAGAAGATCACTTGTGATTGGAACTTCTTGTTTTCATTTCTTTTTGATATACCATGATTTTCACCCGTTTTTATACATGGTATATAAAGGTTTTAAGATGTATTAATCATGTTTTAGAGTCTTTTCAAAGCAATTACAGGTTTATTCACCTGATGGAAGGAAATGATACTTTTGGGACATTTTGGAATACTTTTACGCAAGGAAAATCGATCGACGCTTGAAGAGCAACATCGGTCGATCATAGTCCCTTACCATCGATCGTCAAACATACATCTGCATCGATCGATGCCCAATTACACGAATTAGATTGCGAATTAAAAGATTTCATTTCCCATAAAATCTATTATTTGCAACTTAAGTCCCTGGCCGCCTGTTAGGATATATGTACTAGGGTTTTGTATCATTTTAGGTAGACACTTGCAAAAGACCTAGTTTGGAGAAGGAGCATTTTGGCTACCACTAGAATAGCTTAGGATTTGGAGAGATAGATCTGAGACTGCAAAACAGAGAAGATCTTGAACTCCTTTATTTCTAATACTCCATCTATTTGTATTCTATGTTTCATTTGAGTTTATTTCATGCCATCATGACTTTGTCTCTCATGAATATGTTTGAGTAAACCAATTGTTAGATTTAGATTTCTCACCATGGTTGAAATTATGTACTGCTAATATGACTATTAAAAAGGTGTTTTGATTGTTTTTTCATTTGCTTGTGAAGTTAATGCTAATATTCAGATTGATCACCTTCATTTTAGATCTTAGGATTAACTGAGTCCAACTAACTGTTTCCCCTCAATACCTGAACCCACTTGCGTGATCTAACTAACTCAGGCGCAACGACAGTTGGCTGAGAAGGTTAGAGAACAAGTTAAACCCGTTCGCAAAGCTCGCTAGAATAACCATTGATCGACGCAACTATCGTTCTGTCGGTTGATCGTTACAAAGGTGTATCGGTCGATGAACATAAAGTCACATCGATCGACACTCTCTCGAGATTAAAATACGACAGTTGAGATCCGAGATCTAACGAAAATAACCTATCCGGTTAAACCATTGTTTAGTTCAAAAACCATCAAACCCTTTTGTCTAAACTAAGTGCATGTATTTCATACCTGAGATTTACCTGAATCTAGCTGCTTTCACATTCTTGAAACCACTTCAATTCAATCTATCGTTTCACTATTGTTTTCTATTTATCATTTACAGCTTTTAAAACTATTAAAACCTTTTACTACATCTGAACCTCTTTTGATGAGAGTAACACTCTTTAGGGTAATTTGAGTGATATCAAATTTGGTGCCATTGCCGGGGACTCTTTCTTATTACCATTATATTTAATTTAGAATTTAGTATAGACTTGTTACGAAAAACTTGCTAAAGTTTTCTTTCTTAACCTGTTACGCAGACACAAAGAATGGAGAACACAGAGCGCGACCAACCATCGATCGACGAAGACACGTTTCCATCGAGCGACATTGAGTCAAAAAAATCGACCGATACGGAGCTGCCGACATCGATCAATACCGCCCAGCCGGAAGCAGGTAAGTTTTCTCTTACCAAGCCCGCTAATGAGAAAGTAGTCCAAACTGAACTAAATGGTCAAACGAGCAATGAAGCTAGCCAAACTAAACAGGGGACTGAAATCCCTGTTAAGGAAAATTCCACCTTAACTAAAGGTGAAGATATACAATTGTCCATACAAGACTACCTTGATCCTGGTAAGACCTATTCCAATAGGTCCGCTATCAAAATACCAGGAGACGATACCAAGAAATCTAAGTTTAACGCAGATTACTACCGTATGGTTCGTCAAAACCCATTATGTGGATCCCTCCCAGAGCACCCACAAGATCATATTGAAACTTTGGAAGAATTAATACCAGATGAATATGATCGTTGCAAACTATTCTCATTCTCCCTTGAAGGAGAAGCCCTCAGATGGTTAAACTGTTTAGCAGCAGGATCACTCACTTGTTGGGAAGAGATTAGAAGTGCCTTCCTTAGAGAATTTTTCACTGATGAACGCTACTGGGAAGTAAGAAAGCAAATTTCTACATTTCGCCAAGGTCCACGCGAATCGCTTAAAAACGCCTGGGGACAATTCAGAGGCTATGAACTTGAATGTCCCCATCATGGTTATTCAGAACCACAACTTCTTAACATCGTTTATGGAGGTGTTAATTTGAGCTATAAAACCACACTCGATACAGTGATGGAAATTTCATCACTAGGTATCCCGAAGAAGCTAGACGCCTTATCAAGAATATGACAACGGGAAGATCCTATGAAAGGATGGATGAAGAGATAGGAAATTTCACAAGTCCAAAAGACAATTCTAATTTGATAGAAATTAAGAATTCCCTTAAATCCCTTCATTCCTTTCTTCAAAACAAACACCGATCTGATATAGCCCAGATCGACGACAACGCTTTGTCTGACACCGATGATTATTTGGATGAAGGAACAAACTGTTCCGATCTCTACGATGTGCTTAATGTCGATAGCTTTACCCAAGCTTATGACACTACTGCAAAATCACGTACCGGAAGAGAGAGGTTCAATATCAGACAAGCTCTTACTGGCAACCGTAGGACAAAATCGGAGTTTTACGGAAAAATAAATATGGTTTACGTAGAATTAATGGAGAAAGCAGATTCTTTGGGAGAACTAATCCGAAAATTAGAAGGTCAAGTATCTGAGATTGCAACTGCCATAAAAAGAGATGCCGGATGTCTTCCCGGGAGAACTGATTTAAACCCGAGACGTCAAGGCAGTGCCGTAATGTTGTGCAGCGGGAAGAACCTCGCAGCAGATACGAGGAATAACACAGATGTTGGAAAACCTGACGACACTGACAAGACCGGAAAAAGCAACTCTCATCTTATTCTTCTTAACGATCTTGATCTAAATCCATCTCAAGAGAACCGGAAAACCACCGCTGAAAAGGCTAAGGAAAAGGCAATAGACTTAGAATTAGAAGAAGACACGGAGATTGAAGACGAAATCGATCGGCAGTACGGAACTGACGTTGATCGACCTGAAAGACCTACCATCGACCAACAACCTGAAAAACCCGTCGATCGACGGTCTACTCAACCCGAACCCATAATTGAAAGAGTCTATAGAACTCTACCCCCTTTTCCTCCCAAAACGCAAACTAAGAAATCATTAGAGAACGCGATCTGCAAGAAAGCCTTAGATAAGATTTCTGTTGAGATGTCCCTTAGTGATGCTATAAAAATAGCACCTTCAATTAAGAAGTATATAAGGACATGACATCTCCAAACTACCCAATTACAGAACATAGCGTGATGATGATTTCAGAAGAAGTAAGTGCTATGATTAAAGGAGAAACTCCAACAAAGAGACCAGATCCTGGTACTTTTGTCCTAGATTGTAAAATAGAAAACACGCGTTTTCCTAGATCATTGTGTGACCTCGGCTCTAGCGTGAACCTTATGCCTTACTCTGTTGCAGTAACGTTAGGATATAAAGAGTTTATGCCAACTCCGATCACCCTGGTTTTAGCTGATAGATCTATTAGGGTACCCGAAGGAATTCTCGAAGATGTTCCCATAAAGATTAACGATTGCATCGTGCCTACGGATTTTGTTGTGTTAAATATAGACAAGAACCCAAAGACCCCTCATTTTGGTCGGCCATTCCTAGCTACAGCTGGAGCAATCATTGACGTCAAAGAAGGACGAATTAATTTGAAATAGGGGATATCTCGATGACTTTTGATATGGAAAAACTGATTAAGCGACCCCTAATAGATGACCAGGCCTTCTACGTGGAAAAAGTTTCTGAGGATGAAAAAGACTCTTTCATAAACATGTGTTCAGACAACCCCTTAGAAGACACCCTTAACCACGTGGAAAATGAAATTTTCAGCATATCAGATAGGACAGACGATTACGTGCGACTAATGGACGTTAGCATAGAAGTTGCAAACGTAGAAGAAAATGATGACTCACCAAAGGTAGAATTAAAACCTCTACCTAGCGGTCTTAAGTACGGTTACCTTTATGACCAGTCCTACCCTGTTATCGTCAACGCCAATCTCACTAGCGGAGAACTTGCTTTATTACTGAATAAATTACGCAAGTACAGGAAAGCGATCGGGTATTCTCTCGATGACATTCCTGGAATCTGTCCCGATCTTTGCATGCATCGAATCAACTTGGAAGATGACGCTAAAACGTCAATAGAGCAGCAGAGGAGATTGAATCCGAATCTAAAGGAAGTAGTTAAAAAGGAAATTATAAAACTCCTTGATGCTGGAGTTATTTACCCTATTTCGGATAGCAAATGGGTAAGCCCCGTAGATGTTGCACCCAAAAAGTATGGTATCACTGTAGTGAAGAATGAAAAGAACGAACTCATTCCGACTCCTACCGTTACTGGTCATCGGATGTGTATTGATTATAGGAAACTGAATGCCGCTACTAGGAAAGACCATTTTCTCCTTCCCTTTATTGATCAGATGCTGGAGAGATTAGCTAATCACCAGTATTACTGTTTTCTTGATGGATATTCCTGACTTTTCCAAATTCCTATACACCCGGATGATCAAGAAAAAACAACGTTTACATGCCCCTATGGAACTTTCGCATATCGCAGAATGTCATTTGGTCTTTGTAATGCCCCGCCACTTTCCAATGTTGCATGATGTCAATCTTTACAGATATGATCGAGGACTTCATGGAAGTATTCATGGATAACTTTTCTGTCTACGGATCAGATTTTAAGAGTTGCCTCGTTAATTTATGAAAAGTATTGGAAAGATGCGAAGAAAAGAACCTTGTCCTCAACTGGGAAAAATGCCGTTTCATGGTTAACGATGGAATAGTGTTAGGACATAGGGTTTCTGCTGCTGGTATAGAGGTAGATAGAGCTAAGATTGAAGTAATGACCAGTTTACCTCCACCCAAAACTGTTAAAGACGTACGAAATTTTCTCGGACACGCCGGTTTTTACAGGAGATTTATACTGGACTTCAGCAAAATCGCTAAACCTCTAAATAACCTTTTATGCAAGGATATTAAATTCGATTTTACTGCTGAATGCATGAAAGCTTTTGAAGATTTAAAGAAATCCCTTATCACTGCCCCCGTCGTACAAGCCCCCGACTGGAATCTTCCTTTCAAAATCATGTGCGATGCGATCGATTTCGCAATTGGAGCAGTTTTAGGCCAAAGGAAACATAAAAAGCTACATGCCATTTACTACGCCAGCCGCATGCTTGATGAAGCGCAACGGAATTACACAACAACAGAAAAAGAACTATTAGCTGTAGTTTACGCTTTTGAAAAATTCCGTCAATACTTGATTGGCTCACGAGTGATAGTTCACACTGATCACGCTGCCATCAAATATTTAATGCAAAAGAAAGATGCTAAACCTCGACTCATAAGCTGGATTCTACTACTCCAAGAGTTTGACATTGAGATTAAGGATAAGAGAAAAGTAGATAATGGAGTCGCTGACCATCTTTCCCGGATAAGAATAGAGGATGATGTCCCTATAGACGACTTCTTCCCCACAGAGAATGTTGCACACATAGATACATCTTTCGTCGGTCAAATATCTCTCACATCTGAAGATCTATCGATCGATGAGAGAGATGGCATATCGGTCGATTCACGTAATGATACATCGATCGATGACGAGACTGATGTAACTTCTCAACTCTCCAATAACCAAGATCACGAACCCCCGTCTATTAAAATAACCTTTGATTTACAAGTTAATGTTTCCGGTGATGAGATTAATCTCACACCTGAGGAATTATCACAACGGGAGGTAGACGCGATTGGTAGAAACTCGAATAACCGACCCTGGTATGCCGACATAGTTAACTATTTGGCAGATGAGGTTGAGCCAGACGAACTCAAGGGATATATGAGGAAGAAATTTTTCAGAGAAGTAAGACGCTATCATTGGGATGAACCTTACCTCTATAAGCATTGTTCTGATGGCATATACAGACGATGCGTATCCAAAGCTGAAATTCCAGACATTATTTACCAATGTCACGAAGCTGATTATGCAGGATATTTCGCTACCTTTAAAACGGTTTCGAAAATTCTCCAAGCAGGATTTTGGTGGCCGACCACTTTTCACGATGTCCACGCATTTATAACCCAATGTGACAGATGCCAAAGATGCGGAAAAATAAACAAAAGACACTAAATGGAACAGAAGTTCATTTTTGAAGTTGAAGTATTTGATTGCTGGGGTATCGATTTTATGGGACCCTTCCCGTCTTCATATGGAAACAAATATATACTAGTCGCTGTAGACTACGTATCCAAATGGGTCGAAGCAGTAGCTTCTCCTACCAATGACGCATCTGTGGTTATTAAACTCTTCAAGAGTATAATCTTTCCGAGATTTGGAGTTCCAAGAGTAGTCATTAGTGACAGTGGAACTCATTTCATTAACAAAATCTTTGATAGATTGCTTAAAAAGAATGGTGTTCATCATAGAGTAGCCACACCATACCACCCACAAACCAGTGGACAAGTAGAAGTCTCTAACCGGCAAATTAAGGAAATCTTAGAAAAAACCGTAGGAACCTCCAGAAAAGATTGGTCTAGGAAACTAGATAATGCACTTTGGGCCTACAGGACCGCCTACAAAACGCCGTTAGGAACAACACCATTCCACCTCCTTTATGGCAAATCATGTCATTTACCAGTCGAAATGGAACACAAAGCGGCTTGAGCTACCAAACTTTTGAACTTTGATATCAAACCAGCTGCAGAAAGGAGACTCATCCAGCTTAACGAGCTTGATGAAATCAGACATTTAGCTTTCTAAAATTCGAAAATTTATAAAGATCATATCCCGGTACTTCGAACCGGATGATCAAGTCCTCCTTTATAACTCTAGATTAACTTTATTTCTTGGAAAGCTAAAATCCCGTTGGTCTGGACCCTTCACCGTAACAAACGTTCAACCCTCTGGAGCTATCACCTTACAAAATGATAAAGGCCAGAAATTTACAGTGAATGGCCAACGAGTTAAGCATTATTGGGAAAAACCACCAGCAAAAGCGCCCATGGTCCTCGACCGACCCATCCTAAAGAAGCTCGGGATCGAGGGAGATATTCAGGACATGATCACACAGCTAGGACTCGGCACCATGCCCTCTCGCGCTTACGACCTCTACCCCGATCTCGTCCGCCAGTTCATGGCCACTGTTGAGGTCACCTACAGGACTTCATCAGCGAGGGTAGCGGGAGATGGTACTTTGACCTTCTTCGCCAGAGGGACACGCTACAGGATCACTATCACCGAGCTCTGCCGCATCTACGGTTTCGATGAGAGCGTCGCCTCCTACACGGTCCCACCTTTCCCTCACCTCGAGAGATTCTGGGACATCGCCGGCACAGGAGTTTGGGACACAAACAGGGCCGTGCTATCAGACATCTGCCATCCTGCACTTCGCTACTTCCTACGGCTGCTTGCAAACATACTGGTTTGCAAGATGGAGTCAAACAAGGTCAGGATAAAGGAGCTCACATTACTTTTCTGCGCAGTGAATGGCGTGGTGGATTTGGTTAAGTTGAATGAGGATGGCGAAGTAAGCCCGCCGAACCTCGGAGCTGTCTTTGCCGCGCACTTGGTAGAGTTGAAGAAGAAGCCCTTCAACGGCAAGGGTAAGACGAAGGAGACAGTTGGGAGTCTTCTGACCCCGATTTTCCAGTACCTCGGCATCCGCCTCGACCCTCACTCTGCCGACCGTGACCACACCTTCCTCGACGAGCAGTACTTGGTGCACTCGCTATGGCTCGAGGAAGGGAAACTCGGCGTTTCAGGATCCGCGATGAGCATCGCCTTCTACCCCTACCGGATAGGAGGATCACTGATTTCGGAAACATCATGGAGCATCTTCGATGCATGCCAGACGAGGCATTCCTCCGCAACCCCCCGGAATATGTCACGCCGACCTCCCAGCATTCGCCGTACCAAAGCTCAGGACGCACAGGCACCGCCTCTCCCCGACTTCCCGAACATACCGGATATCCCCATGCACGACCAGGGAGACATTCAGAGGTTCGTTGTGGACGCTCTTAAGGCAATCTGGGCTAGAGTGTCTTATCGGAGCAGGAGAGCTACAGGAGCGCATGCACCAGCACCAGCAGCAGCACGCAGGGACCCTTCCCCGGAGTACGATGAGGCGACTAACGAGGACACCGACTAGTCATCATATCTCTATCTCTTATCTTCCTATTATGAACTTGTTTATTTATTTTCTGAACTTGTAGGATTTATGTTCTTAAACTTATATTTTATGTCTGAGAATGATTATTATTTCTTATGCTTGGATGTCTAACAGAGCTAACATTAGGCAGGAACTTCAAGTTCGACTCCAAGCACATGCAAAATATTTGTGCTTCGCCATCGATCGATTTGGAGAGGATTACATCGATCGATTCTCGGCGAGTAACATCGATCGATATGGAGAGGATTACATCGATCGAAGTGTAGTACGGATAGGTACGTCATTTTTACTCTAACATTCTCAAACATCTAACTTGCTTTTAAACTACCCTTGGGCACTTTGCACCGAGACGGTGCAATTTAAGTCTGGGGGAGGTAGTTACTAACACCACTTTCTTGAGTTTTTGTCAAAAATCTTTTCAAAAATAATTTTATTGAGTCAAGAAGGGGATTATGAACTAATGATTTCTACCTGAATGTCTAACCACTTACTAGCACCATTCTAGATTTACTGATTGCAGATAATACTATAGATGCTAAAGTGGATCAACCAGTCAACTATACACGCATGCTAGCTTGTTAGAAAGAACCAAAGCTAACCTCCAACACTAACCTGACTTCACTGCTTGTCTTGGGGTTTGGTATACATGGGATCGGATTCTTCAGACAAGTCTGGAAGGTAAAGCCTTGTGTAGTAATTAATATATCACATTCCTCTCTCTAATTTCGACCCTAGATTAATTAGTAATTAATATTTCTATTCTAGAATTTTTTTTTTTTTAAAAAAGATCTATTGTTTATTTAGGATGAGTCTGAACAGGACTTGGTGGCTAAAATCATTAAGGCTTGATTCATAATAGACTCCGATAAAAGAGTTCGAAACGGGACTTGGAGGCGGCAATCTTCAAGGCTCGCTTTCGCAAAGAACTCTTGGATATAGGTCAAAAAGAAGTGAACAGAGCTTGGTGGCAACCACCATTAAGTTTTGATTCATGGAAGCCTGTCCAATCTTGGTCACCGATCCTGCAATGGAAGCAGACTTTGACTCAAGAGAAAAATTAGAGAGAGAAGAATTAGGAACTAACTTTTACCTGCAGTTCCAGATACTTGTCTGAATTCCTTGCATCCTATGATTGATACTCCCAAGGTAAAGCTTACACTTTTTACATTGAGAAATGAGGTTGATTGAGGAGATTGATAATAAGATTTGTTAAGATTGTTGGCTAGATGACTTTGGTTGCTAAGCTAGGATATTGCATAATGTATTTCTGTAAGAAGGAACTTTTAGATGTGGAATGCAATATTACAGAGGTGATAATTTCAATGTTTCAAATCTGTGAGTCCCTGATGTTTTCAACCCTCTTCCAGAGAGACTATCCGTTGGTTTGACTTAAGGACAAGTCAAAAGATAAGTCTGGGGGAGTTGATATACCATGATTTTCACCCGTTTTTATACATGGTATATAAAGGTTTTAAGATGTATTAATCATGTTTTAGAGTCTTTTCAAAGCAATTACAGGTTTATTCACCTGATGGAAGGAAATGATACTTTTGGGACATTTTGGAATACTTTTACGCAAGGAAAATCGATCGATGCTTGAAGAGCAACATCGGTCGATCATAGTCACTTACCATCGATCGGCAAACATACATGTGCATCGATCGATGCCCAGTTACACGAATGAGATCGCGAATTAAAAGATTTCATTTCCCAGAAGATCTATTATTTGCAACTTAAGTCCCTAGCCGCCTGTTAGGCTATATGTACTAGGGTTTTGTATCATTTTAGGTAGACACTTGCAAAAGACCTAGTTTGGAGAATGAGCATTTTGGCTACCATTAGAAGAGCTTAGGATTTGGAGAGATATATCTGAGACTGCAAAACAGAGAAGATCTTGAACTCCTTTATTTCTAATACTCCATCTATTTGTATTCTATGTTTCATTTGAGTTTATTTCATGCCATCATGACTTTGTCTCTCATGAATATGTTTGAGTAAACCAATTGTTAGATTTAGGTTTCTCACCATGGTTGAAATTATGTACTGCTAATATGACTATTAAAAGGTGTTTTGATTGTTCTTTCATTTGCTTGTGAACTTAATGCTAAAATTGAGATTGATCACCTTTATTTTAGATCTTAGGATTAATTGAGTCCAACTAACCGTTTCCCCTCAATACCTGAACCCACTTGCGTGATCTAACTAACTCAGGCGCAACGACAGTTGGTCTGAGAAGGTTAGATAACAAGTTAAACCCGTTCGCAAAGCTCGCTAGAATAACCATCGATCGATGCAACTATCGTTATGTCGGTCGATCGTTACAAAGGTGTATCGGTCGATGAACATAAAGTCACATCGATCGACACTCTCTCGAGATTAAAATACGACAGTTGAGATCCGAGATCTAACGAAAATAACCTATCCGGTTAAACCATTGTTTAGTTTAAAACCATCAAACCCTTTAGTCTAAACTAAGTGCATGTATTTCATACCTGAGATTTACCTGAATCTAGCTGCTTTCCCATTCTTAAAACCACTTCAATTCAATCTATCGTTTCACTATTGTTTTCGATTTATCATTTATTGCTTTTAAAACTATTAAAACATTTTAGTCTATCTTCATTTCTAATTATTTAAGTCTGTTGAGTAATCCTAGAGTCTCTGTGGATTCGATCCCTAAGTACTACATCTGAACCTCTTTTGATGAGAGTAACACTCTTTAGGGTAATTTGAGTGATATCACTTTTCATCTATACTATGAATTTCCATTTCTTCATTGTTATGAATT
>NW_022610816.1:0-34837 GCF_000309985.2 Brassica rapa
CCGTGTGTTTCCATCAGGACACACAAGACGTCCGTGTGTGTTCGTCCGCACACACATGACGTGTGTGGCTGACCGTGTGTATCGTTGTGTGTCCGTCAGCACACACAGGACGTCCGGGGCTGTCCATCAAGACACATATCAGCACGTTGGTTCTTGGACTCAGCACGCTGACACTTCCCATGGACTGTTTGGGTGATTTTGGCCCACGTGGGCAGTCTGTTTAGTACACACAGGACGTCCGTGGGTGTCCGCCAGCACACACAGGACATCCATGGCTGTCTGTGTGTGTCCATGTGTGTCTGTCTGTGTCCGTCAGCACACACAGGACGGCCGTGGCTTTAAATCAGTGCACATATCAGCACGTTGGTCCTTGGACTCAGCACGCTGGCCCTTCCCGTGGACTGTTTGCGTCATTTTGGCCCACGTGGGCTGTCTGTTCAGTACACACAGCATGTCCGTGGGTGTCCGCCAGCACACATAGGACATCCATGGCTGTCCGTGGCTGTCCGTCAGCACACACAAGACGTCCGTGGCTGTCCTTGTGTGTCCGTGTGTGTCCATCAGCACACACAAGACGTCTGTGGGTGTCTGTCAGCACACACATGACGTTCGTGTGTGTCAGTCAGCACACACAGGACGTCCGTGGCTATCTGTGTGTGTCCCTGTGTGTCAGTCAGAACACACAGGACGTCCATGCTGTCCATCAGTACACATATCAACCGTTGGTCCTTGGACTCGGCATGCTGGCCCTCCCCGTGGACTGTTTGGGTGATTTTGGCAGACGTGGGCTGTCTGTTCAGTACACACAGGACGTCTGTGGGTGTCCGCCAGCACACACAGGATGTCTGTGGCTGTCCGTCAGCACTCACAAGACGTCTGTGGCTGTCCGTGTGTGTCCGTGTGTGTCCAAGTGTGTCTGTGTGTGTCCGTCATCACACACAGGACATCTGTGGCTGTCCATCAGTACACATATCAGCACGCTGGTCCCTGGACTCAGCACGCTGTCCTTTCCCGTGGACTGTTCGAGTGATTTTGCACACGTGGGCTGTCTGTTCAGTACACACAGGACGTCCGTGGGTGTCCGTCAGCACACACAGGACGTCTGTGTGTGTCCGTCAGCACACACATGACGTCTGTGGCTGTCCGTGTGTCTCCGTGTGTGTCCGTCAGCACACACAGGACGTCTGTGGCTGTCCATCAGTACACATATCAGCACGTTGGTCCTTGGACTCAGCACGCTGACCCTTCCCGTGGACTGTTCGGGTGATTTTGGCCCACGTGGGCTGTCTGTTTAGTACACACAGGACGTCCGTGGGTGTCTGCCAGCACACACAGGACGTCTGTGGCTGTCCGTGTGTCCAACTGAGTCCGGCAGCACACACAGAACGTCTGTGGCTGTCCATCACTACACATTTCAGCACGTTGGTCCTTGGACTCAGCACGCTGGCCCTTCCCGTGGACTGTTCGGGTGATTTTGGCACACGTAGGCTGTCTGTTCAGTACACACAGGACGTCTGTGGGTGTCAGCCAGCACACACAGGACGTCCGTGGCTGTCCGTCAGCACAAACAGGACGTCTATGGCTGTCCGTGTGTGTCTGTGTGTGTCCAACGGCACACACATGACGTCCGCGGTTGTCCATCAGTACACATATCAGCCTGTTGGTCCTTGGACTCAGCACGCTGACCCTTCCCGTGGCTGTTCGTGGCTGTCTGTTAGCTCACACAGGATGTCGGTGGCTGTCCGTGTGTGTCCGTATGTGTCCGTTAGCACACACAAGACGTTTGTGGGTGTCCGTCAACACACACAGGACGTCCGTCTGTGTTTGTCAGCACACACAAGACGTCTGTGGGTGTCCGTTAGCACACACAGGACGTCCGTGTGTGTCCGTCAGCACACACAAGACGTCTGTGGCTGTCCGTGTGTTTCCGTGTGTGTCCGTCAGCACACAGAACGTCCGTGGCTGTCCATCAGTACACATATCGGCACGTTGGTCCTTGGGCCCAGCAAGCTGACCCTTCCCATGGACTGTTCGGGTGATTTTGGCCCACGTGGGCTGTCTGTTCAGTACACACAGGACGTCCGTGGGTGTCCGCCAGCACACACAGGACGTCCGTAGCTGTCCGTGTGTGTCTGTTTTTATCCGTCTATGTCCGTCAGCACACACAGGACGTCTGTGGCTGTCCATCAGTACACATATCAGCACGTTGGACCTTGGACTCAGCCCGCTGGCCCTTCCCGTGGACTGTTTGGTTGATTTTGGCCCACGTGGGCTGTCTGTTAAGTACAGACAGAAAGTCTGTGGGTGTCCGTCGGCACACACAGGACGTCTGTGGCTGTCCGTCAGCACACACAGGACATCTGTGGCTGTCCCCGTGTGTCCGTCAGCACACACAGGACGTCCGTGGCTGTCCATCAGTACACATATCCGCACGCTGGTCCTTGAACTCAGCACGCTGGCCCTTCCTGTGGACTGTTATGAGTTATTTTGGCCCATGTGGGCAGTCTGTTCAGTACACAAAGGACGTCCGTGGGTGTCCGCCAGCACACACAAGACGTCCGTGGCTGTCCGTCCGCACACACAGGATGTCTGTGGCTGTCCGTGTGTGTCTGTGTGTGTATGTGTGTGTCCGTCAGCACACACAGGACATCTGTGGCTGTCCATCAGTACCTATATCAGCACGCTGTTTCTTGGACTCATAACGCTGGCCGTGTTCGGGTGATTTTGGCCCACATGGGCTGTCTGTTCAGTACACACAGGACGTCCGTGGGTGTCCGTCAGCACACACATGATGTCCGTCTGTGTTCGTCAGCACAACCAGGACGTCCGTGGCTGTCCGTGTGTGTCCGTCGGCACACACAGGACGTCCGTGGCTGTCCATCGGTACACATATCAGCCTGTTGGTCCTTGGACTCAGCACACTGACCCTTCCTGTGGCTGTCCGTGGCTGTCCGTTAGCACACACAGGATGTCCGTGGCTGTCCATGTGTGTCCGTGTGTGTCCGTCAGCACACACAAGACGTTTGTGGGTGTCCGTCAGCACACACAGGACGTCCGTGTCTGTCCATCAGTACACATGTCAGCACGTTGGTCCTTGGACTCAGCACGCTGACCCTTCCTGTGGACTGTTTGGGTGATTTTGGCCCACGTAGGCTGTCTGTTCAGTACACACAGGACGTCTGTGGGTGTCAGCCAGCACACACAGGACGTTCGTGGCTGTCCGTCAGCACAAACAGGACGTCTATGGCTGTCCATGTGTGTTTCTGTGTGTCCAACGGCACACACAGGACGTCTGTGGCTGTCCATCAGTACACATATCAGCCTGTTGGGCCTTGGACTCAGCACGCTGACCCTTCCTGTGGCTGTTCGTGGCTGTCTGTTAGCACACACACGATGTCCGTGGCTGTCTGTGTGTGTTCGTGTGTGTCCGTCAGCACACACGAGACGTCTGTGGGTGTCCTTCAACACACACAGGACGTCCGTGTGTGTCCGTCAGCACACACAGGATGTCTGTGGCTGTCCGTGTGTTTCCGTGTGTGTCCGTCAGCACACACAGGATGTCCATGGCTGTATATCAGTACACATATCGGCACGTTGGTCCTTGGGCTCAGCAAGCTGACCCTTCCCATGGACTGTTCGGGTGATTTTGGCCCACGTGGGCTGTCTGTTCAGTACACACAGGACGTCTGTGGGTGTCCGCCAGCACACACAGGACGTCCGTAGCTGTCCGTGTGTGTCTGTTTGTGTCCGTCTATGTCCGTCAGCACACACAGGACGTCCGTGGCTGTCCATCAGTACACATATCAGCACGTTGGACCTTGGACTCAGCCCGCTGGCCCTTCCCGTGGACTGTTTGGTTGATTTTGGCCCACGTGGGCTGTCTGTTCAGTACTGACAGAACGTCTGTGGGTGTCCGTCGACACACACAGGACGTCTGTGGCTGTCCGTCAGCACACACAGGACATCTGTGGCTGTCCCCGTGTGTCCGTCAGCACACACAGGACATCTGTGGCTGTCCATCAGTACACATATCAGCACGCTGGTCCTTGAACTCAGCACGCTGGCCCTTCCTGTGGACTGTTTGAGTTATTTTGGCCCACGTGGGCAGTCTGTTCAGTACACAAAGGACGTCTGTGGGTGTCCGCCAGCACACACAAGACGTCCGTGGCTGTCCGTCCGCACACACAGGACGTCTGTGGCTGTCCATGTGTGTCTGTGTGTGTCCGTCAGCACACACATGACGTCTGTGGCTGTCCATCAGTACCTATATCAGCACGCTGTTTCTTGGACTCATAACGCTGGCCCTTCCCGTGGACTGTTCGGGTGATTTTGGCCCACATGGGCTGTCTGTTCAGTACACACAGGACGTCCGTGGGTGTCCGTCAGCACACACATGATGTCCGTCTGTGTTCGTCAGCAAAACCAGGACGTCCGTGGCTGTCCGTGTGTGTCCGTCGGCACACACAGGACGTCCGTGGCTGTCCATCGGTACACATATCAGCCTGTTGGTCCTTGGACTCAGCCCACTGACCCTTCCCGTGGCTGTCGGTGGCTGTCCGTTAGCACACACAGGATGTCCGTGGCTGTCCATGTGTGTCCGTGTGTGTCCGTCAGCACACACAAGACGTCTGTGGGTGTCCGTCAGCACACACAGGACGTCCGTGTCTGTCCATCAGTACACATATCAGCACGTTGGTCCTTGGACTCAGCACGCTGACCCTTCCCGTGGACTGTTTGGGTGATTTTGGCCCACGTGGGCTGTCTGTTCAGTACACACAGGACGTCTGTGGGTGTCAGCCAGCACACACAGGACGTTCGTGGCTGTCCGTCAGCACAAACAGGACGTCTATGGCTGTCCGTGTGTGTTTCTGTGTGTCCAACGGCACACACAGGACGTCTGTGGCTGTCCATCAGTACACATATCAGCCTGTTGGTCCTTGGACTCAGCACGCTGACCCTTCCTGTGGCTGTTCGTGGCTGTCTGTTAGCACACACACGATGTCCGTGGCTGTCTGTGTGTGTTCGTGTGTGTCCGTCAGCACACACGAGACGTCTGTGGGTGTCCGTCAACACACACAGGACGTCCGTGTGTGTCCGTCAGCACACACAGGATGTCTGTGGCTGTCCGTGTGTTTCCGTGTGTGTCCATCAGCACACACATGACGTCCATGGCTGTATATCAGTACACATATCGGCACGTTGGTCCTTGGGCTCAGCAAGCTGACACTTCCCATGGACTGTTCGGGTTATTTTGGCCCACGTGGGCTGTATGTTCAGTACACACATGACGTACGTGGGTGTCCGCCAGCACACACACAGGACGTCCGTAGCTGTCCGTGTATGTCCGCATGTGTCTGTCTATGTCCGTCAGCACACACAAGACGTCCGTGGCTGTCCATCAGTACACATATCAGCACGTTGGACCTTGGACTCAGCCCGCTGGCCCTTCCCGTGGACTGTTTGGGTGATTTTGGCCCACGTGGACTGTCTGTTCAGTACACACAGAACATATGTGGGTGTCCGTCGGCACACACAGGACGTCTGTGGCTGTCCGTCAGCACACACAGGACATCTGTGGCTGTCCCCGTGTGTCCGTCAGCACACACAGGACGTCCGTGGCTGTCCATCAGTACACATATCAGCACGCTGGTCCTTAAACTCAGCACGCTGGCCCTTCCTGTGGACTGTTTGAGTGATTTTGGCCCACGTGGACTGTCTGTTCAGTACACAAAGGATGTCCGTGGGTGTCCGCCAGCACACACAGGACGTCCGTGGCTGTCCGTCAGCACACACAGGACGTCCGTGGCTGTCCGTGTGTGTCTGTGTGTGTCTGTGTGTGTCCGTCAGCACACACAGGACGTCTGTGGCTGTCCATCAGTACACATATCAGCACGCTGGTCCTTGGACTCATCACGCTGGCCCTTCCCGTGGACTGTTCGGGTGATTTTGGCCCACATGGGCTGTCTGTTCAGTACACACAGGACGTCCGTGGGTGTTTGTCAGCACACACAGGATGTCCGTGTGTGTCTGTCAGCACAACCAGAACGTCCGTGGCTGTCCGTGTGTGTCCGTCGGCAAACACAGGACGTCCGTGGCTGTCCATCAGTACACATATCAGCCTGTTGGTCCTTGGACTCAGCACACTGACCCTTCCCGTGGCTGTCCGTTAGCACACACAGGATGTCCGTGGCTGTCCATGTGTGTCCGTGTGTGTCCGTCAGCACACACAAGACGTCCGTGGGTGTCCGTCAGCACACACAGGACGTCTGTGTGTGTCCGTCAGCACACACAGGACGTGTGTGGCTGTCCGTGTGTTTCCGTGTGTGTCCGTCAGCAAACACAGGACGTCCGTGGCTGTCCATCAGTACACATATCGGCATGTTGGTCCTTGGGCTCAGCACGCTGACCCTTCCCGTGGACTGTTTGGGTGATTTTGGCCCACGTGGGCTGTCTGTTCAGTACACACAGGACATCCGTGGGTGATGTGCCTCATTCCGAGGACATTCCAACCGAGGTTCATCATCCCAGCCGAACCAGTCATCAAGGCCAAGCTGTGTACCGGATCGATCCACGGATGGACGGACAGGAGCTTAGACTGAATCCTCGACCGTTCGACCAAACTGACCGTACCAGATCATCTCTCTCCCGGACAACTCGCCAATCTCAGACGGACGGTCAAGCCAGAAGCAACTTAGGCCGAGTCGAACAAGGAACTGGATGCGACGTCTCTCTTCTCGCCCGTTTGGAACATACCGACCGTATTGACGAACTGATCGATCCATTTGATCAGTTCATGCACTTTGATCATCCGAATCTCTCTAAGGCACAGATTCTTCATCTTTCAGAAAACTTAGGATGATTATGGTCGAAGATGGTTCAGGAAACGGACAAGTCGAAACAGACGGACTGGCCCGCGACCGTCCTGCTCCTTGCTGCGGTTCAACCAGTCAAACAGAAGCCAGCCAAGGGGTCACTTTGACCAGACCGCAAATTGAAGAGTCTTTCTTCTTTGTCTTTCAAAATTCTAGTCAAATGTTTTTAATTTTATTTGTCTTTCAAACTTCTAGTCAAGTAGCCCCTTTGTCTCCTACTTGTACTATAAATAAGTGTTTCATTTCATGAATAAAATCAGATCATTTTGGATTAAGTTTTTGAGTTTAAACTCTCTGTTCTCTTTAGAACTTGTTTTCGATTGTCTTAGTGTGTCATATCTGAGCAATTCACTTCTCAACTAGTTGGTCTTGTGAGTCATATCAAGCAACCAGTTCGAGATCTTCCTTGGCGGACTTGTGAGTCATATCAAGCGCCATTTAAGCCGGGAATATCAAGGGAACATCCGCAACCCTTGTGCGACCCTTCACTCCATCAGTTCTCCTTTCCGGAGTTCATATCCAAACGAATCCAGTCGAGGGCAATCCGATCTTAGGGTCCTTCAAGTGGTATCAGAGCCCACTCGTCTGGTATTCTCTATCTCGATCCACCTTATGGAGAAAGGTTACATCAGGGAAAGCCTCAGTCCTTGTGCCGTACCAGTTCTACTTGTCCCAAAAAAGGATGGATCATGGCGCATGTGTGTGGACTGTCGTGCCATCAACAACATTACGGTAAAGTATAGGCATCCCATTCCTAGACTAGACAACATGTTTGATGAACTTTACGGCTCATGTGTCTTTTCTAAGATAGATTTGAAAAGTGGCTATCACCAAATCCGAATGAAAGAAGGTGATGAATGGAAAACTGCATTTAAAACCAAGCTAGGATTGTATGAATGGTTAGTCATGCCATTTGGTCTTACTAATGCACCTAGCACTTTCATACAATTGATGAACCATATCTTGGGAGCATTCATTGGTCATTTTGTGGTAGTTTACTTTGATGATATTCTTATCTACAGCAAGAACATGGATGAACATAATACACACTTGAAATCTGTCCTTGAAGTTCTTAGAAAGGAACATTTGTTTGCTAACCTTGGAAAGTGTTCTTTTGGCACAGATCATGTGGTTTTCTTAGGTTTCGTTGTAGGTGCTGAAGGACTCCGAGTGGACGAGGAGAAAATCAAAGCCATACGAGACTGGCCAATTCCAACAAACGTGAGTGAGGTAAGGAGCTTCCATGGCCTTGCCGGATTCTATCGACGGTTTGTCCAAGACTTCAGTACCATAGCGGCTCCCTTGACCGAAGTCATTAAAAAGAATGTTGGGTTCAAATGGGAACAAGCTCAAGAGGAAGCTTTCCAAATCCTAAAAGGGAAGTTGACTAACGCCCCTTTACTTGTTCTTCCTGATTTTTCTAAAACGTTTGAGATCGAATGTGATGCCTCGGGTGTTGGTATTGGTGCAGTTTTGATGCAGGATAGGAATCCCATTGCTTATTTCAGTGAGAAGCTTAGTGGCTCCACACTCAACTACCCAACTTATGATCAAGAGCTGTATGCTCTGGTGAGAGTCCTTCAAACGTGGCAACACTATCTTTGGCCTAAGGAATTCGTTATCCACACGGATCATCAGTCCCTGAAACACCTTAAGGGCCAACAGAAGCTGAACAAGAGGCATGCCCGCTGGGTTGAGTTCATTGAGACATTTCCTTATGTCATCAAATACAAGCAAGGTAAGGAAAACGTTGTGGCTGATGCTTTGTCCCGAAGGTATACTCTTATTTCAGCCCTTGAAACAAAACTTCTTGGTTTTGAATTTATCAAAGACTTGTATGCTTCTGATCCGGATCTTAAAGAAATTTTCAACAAGTGTTCCCGAGTGGCTTATGGTAAATACTATCAGAATTCTGGTTTTCTTTTCTATGATAACCGTTTGTGTGTGCCCCAATGTTCTTTGAGGGAGTTGTTTTTCAGGGAATCTCATGGAGGAGGTCTTATGGGACACTTTGGAATCAAGAAGACATACAAGGCCGTGTCTGATCATTTCTATTGGCCTAGTTTGATGAAGGACGTTGAGAGAATTTGTGGCCGATGTGTGGTGTGCAAGAAGTCCAAAGCCAAAGCATCCAGTCACGGTTTGTACTCGGCCTTACCCATTCCTTCTCATTCTTGGATTGATATTTCTATGGATTTTATTCTTGGTTTGCCTAGAACTAAGAATGGCCGAGACTCTATCTTTGTGGTTGTAGATAGATTTTCGAAAATGGCTCACTTTATTCCTTGCCATAAAACTGATGATGCTGTACAAGTTGCTGATCTGTTCTTTAGGGAAATTGTGAGATTGCATGGAATGCCTAAGACCATTGTTTCTGATCGTGATGCTAAGTTTCTTAGTTATTTTTGGAAAACTTTGTGGTCTAAGTTAGGAACGAGATTGATGTTTTCCACAACTTGTCATCCGCAAACTGATGGTCAAACTGAAGTTGTTAATCGAACTTTGTCTGCTTTGCTTAGATCTTTGGTCAAGAAAAATCTTAAGTCTTGGGAAGATTGCTTGCCTCATGTTGAGTTTGCTTATAATCATGCTGTGCATTCAGCTACAAAGTTCTCTCCTTTTGAAGTTTTTTATGGTTTTAACCCCTTATCTCCACTTGATCTTTTACCTTTGCCTTTGAGTGAAAGAGTTAGTACAGATGGTAAAAGAAGGGCGGACACTATCAAGAAGCTTCATGAACAAGTTCGAGTCAACATTGAAACCAAAACCGAGGGTTACAAAAGATATGCCAACAAGAAGCAAAAAGAGTTGGTTTGGGTTCATTTGAGGAAGGAAAGATTTCCGGAAGAAAGGAAGTCCAAACTGATGCCAAGAGTCGACGGTCCATTCCAGATTCTTAGAAAGATCAATGATAATGCTTATCAGCTTGACTTGGAAGGTAAGTATGATATCTCTTCAAGTTTTAATGTTGCTGATCTATCTCCTTTTCTTGCAGATGATCCAGATTTGTGGACAAATCCTTTTGAAGAGGGAGGGAATGATGTGCCTCAGTCCGAGGAACCCGACCATCAGGTAGATCAGGACATCCCAACCGAGGTTCATCATCCCAGCCGAACCAGTCAGCAAGGCCGAGCTGTGTACCGGATCGATCCACGGATGGACGGACAGGAGCTTAGACTGGATCCTCGATCGTTCGACCAAACTGACTGTACCAGATCATCTCTCTCCCGGACAACTCGCAATCTCAGACGGACGGTCAAGTCGTACAAGGAACTGGACGCGACATCTCTCTTCTCGCCCGTTTGGAACGTACCGACCGTATTGACGAACTGATCGATCCATTTCATCAGTTCATGCACTTTGATCATCCGAATCTCTCTAAGGCACATATTCTTCATCTTTCAGAAGACTTCGGACGATTATGGTCGAAGATGGTTCAGGAAACGGACAAGTCGAAATAGACAGACCGGCCCGCGACCGTCCTGCTCCTTGCCGCAGTTCAACCAGTCGAACACAAGCCAGCCGAAGGGTCACTTTGACCAGGCCGCAGATTGAAGAGTCTTTCTTCTTTGTCTTTCAAAATTCTAGTCAAATGTTTTTTAATTTTATTTGTCTTTCAAACTTCTAGTCAAGTAGCCCCTTTGTCTCCTACTTGTACTATAAATAAGTGTTTCATTTCATGAATAAAATCAGATCATTTTGGATTAAGTTTCTGAGTTTAAACTCTCTGTTCTCTTTAGAACTTGTTTTCGATTGTCTTCGTGTGTCATATCCGAGCAATTCACTTCTCAACTAGTTGGTCTTGTGAGTCATATCAAGCAACCAGTTCGAGATCTTCCTTGGCGGACTTGTGAGTCATATCAAGCGCCATTGAAGCCGGGAATATCAAGGGAACATCCGCAACCCTTGTGCGACCCTTCACTCCATCAGTTCTCCGTTCCGGAGTTCATATCCAAACGAATCCAGTCGAGGGCAATCCGATCTTAGGGTCCTTCAGTGGCTGTCCGCCAGCACACACAGGACGTCTGTAGCTGTCTGTGTGTGTCCGTTTGTGTCCGTCTATGTCCGTCAGCACACACAGGATGTCTGTGGCTGTCCATCAGTACACATATCAGCACGTTGGACCTTGGACTCAGCCCGCTGGCCCTTCCTGTGGACTGTTTGGGTGATTTTGGCCCACGTGGGCTGTCTTTTCAGTACACACAGGACGTCTGTGGGTGTCCGCCAGCACACACAGGACGTCTGTGGCTGTCCGTCAGCACACACAGGACGTCTGTGGCTGTCTGTGTGTGTCCGTCAGCACACACAGGATGTCCGTGGCTGTCCATCAGTACACATATCAGCATGCTCGTTGATACCACTCAAATTACCCTAAGGAGTGTTACTCTCATCAAAAGAGGTTCAGATGTAGTACTTAGGGATCGAATCCACAAGGAGCTAGGGAACAATTAAATCTAGTGTTTATTAATTCTAAGAGTTTGTAAATGTTTAAATGAAATAGCAATAGTAACAAGCGAAGTAACTAGTAAATGTAACTTGGTTGGAAATGATATTAGATGCAGGGCCACTATTCAAGTGTTGGAGATTATAATACCTATAGATGCCTATTTGTTGCATGCATGATATATTAGAGCTCAATCGCTTAACTTAGTGATTAGCTATCGCATGTTTCACTAGTTAACAGGCTAGATCTCGTGTCTCAACGGTTAGTATGTCGACAACGAAAGAGTGTCGATCGATGGTCCTATTGGGACGTCGACTGATACACCTTTGCCAACGTCGATCGATAGTCAGATGAGGACATCGATCGACGGGTTCTAGCCAGGCCTATGCGCGAGTATGATATGCCCTACTAAGATACTAAATTGGAGGTTAGCCCTCTCTAGCAGTCCTAATAAGATAGATAGATGTCAGGATGGGATAAAAAGGGTGCTTGAATATGCAATCCTATGATCAAGTTCTAGTTAGCAAGGCTAAAACAAGCAATGAATACAAATCTATCATGAATATCACAACAAGGCAGATCTATAGTTTGGGGCTAATCCCACAAACCTCTCTGAACCCTATATCTAATAATTGAACTACTCAGACATAGCAAAGCAATTTATAACAATGAAGAAATAGAAACTCATAGTATAGATGAAAAGAAATGATAACAAGGAGTTTCAATCACAAGTGATCTTCTCTCCCAAAACTCTCTTTTCTCTCAAAGTAAAACTTGTAACAAAAAAAGGTCTCTCTTCCGTCAAAACACTTAGGCAGTATATAATCTACTAGGTTAAAAACTCGTCAGGGCATTTTCGTAATTTGGCTTGGCCTTGGGTTTTGAGTCTGCTGAATCCAAAATGTCGCGTGTCTGATGTCTCGACATCGATCGATGGTACTTGTGTACATCGATCGATATAAATCTTCATCTGTCGAGGCATCTCCTGGTGTCGATCGATAGCACTGATGCGCATCGATCGATTGTGGTGTGCCGGCAAGCATAGTATCAGATAGGGATTCAAGGTTCACATCTTACTTCTGGAAGGCTTTCCAAAAAGCTTTAGGAACAAGAGTGAACATGAGTACAGCCTATCACCCACAGACGGATGGACAGTCTGAACGTACGATCCAGACATTAGAAGATATGTTGTGAGCATGTGTTCTAGACTGGGGTGATTCCTGGGAGAAACATCTACCTCTGGTAGAATTTGCTTACAACAATAGCTTCCATAGTAGTATTGGCATGTCGCTATACGAAGCTCTGTATGGGCGTCCATGCAGGACACCCTTATGCTGGACCCAAGTTGGGGAACGCAGCATGATTGGTCCGGAGATTGTCGAAGAGACAACCGAAAAGATCAAGTTCTTGAGGGACAAGATGAGACAGGCACAAGACCGCCAAAAGAACTATGCAGATCGAAGAAGGAAAGATCTCGAGTTCCAAGTAGGTGACTTGGTGTATCTCAAAATGATTACCTTCAAAGGACGAGTCCGGATCTTCGGAAGACGGAAGTTAGATCCAAGATACTTGGGGCCATTCAAGGTCATTGAAAGAGTTGGGATGGTGGCCTATAAGTTGGACTTGCCGGCCAAGATGGACGCATTCCATAATGTGTTCCACGTCTCCCAACTTCGGAAATGTTTGACGGACCAAGACATCGCTCTTCCTGCCATTCCAGACGATCTTGGTAAGAACCTAACCTTGGAAACAAGACCAGTTCGAATCATAGATAGGATGGATAAAGCAACAAGGAAGAAGACGGTCCAGATGGTCAAGGTCGTCTGGGACTGTAATGGTCAAGATATAATCACTTGGGAAACCGAAGCTAGAATGAAAGCAGAGTACCCAGAGTGGTTGGATCAATTTTTTTCCGAGGAAGCATTCGATTCGGATTCAAGGACGAATCCATCCCAAGGGGGGGGGGGGGAGACTTGTCACGCCCCCAATCCTGAGTAGGATTGTTGGGACGGCCATGGTTCGAGGAAACGTGCAAGCCAGTCCTAGGACATCAAGGCAAGCGTTCCATGGTCGAGAAAGAAGGTTAAGGACATAAGGAAACTTAGACTTAACCTTATACAAGCTAAGAGACAGCTAGGACGAGTAAGACGGTAGCTGGACGAAGTGGACGAGTAGCTCGGCCTGCTCAAGGAAGCTAGGTTCAGTTCACTCCAGCTCAGTCCCTACTAGGTCAGCTCCACTAGCTGGACTACTAGCTCACTCAGCTGAGGCAGCTGAGAGTCAGCTGATCTCAGCTAGACGGACTGTCCGGGCTTTAGGCCGATGGTCCGGGTCTGGGGCAGTGGCAGGCTGTGAGGTCCGGCCATGAGGCCATGGGCTGTTGGGTCTTAGGACAAGGCCATGGGCTAAGTCCAGGAGGCTTGTGGCCGACCCCAAACCCAATCAGAAAGGGGGAAGGGATGCAAGTGGCCGAAAGGGGACAACCCTTGGCCGATGGTGCCCATTCGCTAGCAAGTCATGCCTGTTCGTGGGGCAAGACTTACCCCCTCGTTTTCTATAAATATGGGGGCTCTCTGGTCGATTTCATTATCCAATTCCAGAGTAAAATACTCAGAGAAACCGTAGAGAGAAAGAAAGAGAGAGTTCCGGCCAAGAGAAAGGCCGATTGTGGTGGTGTTGTGTTCCGGCGACTCTGATCGTTTGAGAACTAACTCCGGTCAAGAATGGGAGATCAAGACAAGGAGAAGAGCATGGAGAACCCAGACGTGGTTCACAAGGTATGTGATGGGCCGTGGCTCCATTAGACCGAACGGACGGTCCATGCGACCGCACCGCGGCTCTGCTTGGTTCCTAAGTCCCATCCGGCTCTCCTTATCTGTTTCAATTCGTTTCTCTTCTCTTCTCTCTAGTTAAACACGAAAGGTTGTGTTGGTTGAGTCCAAGGGACACGTCCCTAGGCTTTGGCCGAACATAATCAAACCGCTAGCCTAGACACGGGTCGGTTAGTGGGATGATCCGATCGCACCAAGACTGTGCGGTTAGGACGAACGGTTGGGAATGACCCAAAGGGCACGAGTTGTCAAGAGTCACGAGTGTCCAAGAGGCACGAATGGCCAAAGGGTACATGTTCCAAACGGTGTCTTTTGGGACAGGTTATGACCGATCCTTATGGATCAGCCTATGGCTTGTCTAGTCAAGACAAGGTCACGGTTTGTCTAAGCCAAGGTAGAGTCGCAAGGTCTGACCGGTTGCTAAGCCTTCCGGATTAGGCTTGAGGCTTACTCGGCCGATTGGATCCAGGCCTAAGGCCGGATCAGGTAAGGGAGTCCGTTGGGCCATCGAGCCGGACTCCATTGGCCGGTCGCACCTAGATTCTATCCGGTTAGACGGATTGGTCTTTGGGGACGATCCGGATCTGTTCGTGTGTTCTGTTATCTATTCTGGACTATCTATCTGATTCTAAGTCAAGGGGTGGTTGGTTGAATGACTTAGGATACGGTAGGTAGGTTCATACGTTTTATGATTATGTTGACTGAGGTTTATCTAAGTTCTAGGAACCTAGCCAAGCATTGTAGAATCAATCCGTTCTATTCTCGGTTATGATTAATGCTTATCTGGTTGTGGTTTCAGGAACTAAGGATGGTTCTGGTCAAGCCAAGGAGCCGTGAAGGCTCGGTCAGTGAGAGGCTGTGTAACGTGTGGTTAGATGATACTAGGGATGAACTAGTGATTGTCTATGGGACTGTTAAGAAGTTGTGTATTGAATCTCATGTTTCTAAGTAATACAAAGTTTATACATTGTTATTCCGCTGTGCAATCTGTTCCTTTGTTTATGAACCTCATATTCGAATATGACTTAGCAAATAAAAGACTTAAAATGGATCAAACAAGCAAAGAAATTAATAAGTAAGCATTCGTATCCAGTTGGGTCAAGAGACCAGGAACGGGTCTTACAACACTTAAGAACAATCTCTTGGATCAAATCGGCCAATCCAAGGTTTGTGTCTCTCTTTCTCTCTTGAATTTTCTCAGTGTTTCTCTCTGTGTGAAAGTGAGTAAAAATCGACCCGAATGGCAGAAATGAGAGAGAGAGGACGACTTAAACTGTCCCCAACCGCATGGGCGAACAGTTACCAAAAATAACATCCCTTCTTCCCAAAACCGTCCCATAACCGTCCCATAACCGCCCATTGGCGGTTTCTGCCCTTTTCTTCCTTTGATAAATCGATCACTGAGCCTCAGCTCACACTGTGGAAGCTTGCCCACTCCCTGTCCCAAGCCTAAGACCAATTTGGTCGAACCGTCCTGCACCCGGACCAACGGCTCGCCCAGTAACCGTACCGGACTCGTCCACACTGATCCGAACCAGAACGCACCGTTCACCGGATTGAGCTGACCTCCAGCTGTTCCCAGCTGAGTGAGCTAGTCCACCAGCTCCTGTGAGCTGAACAGATCATGGTGAACTGAATACTAGCTGAACCGAGCTGATTGAACTCAAACCAACACTCGTCCAGCTGCCTAAACACTCACTCAACTCCTTTACCCTTGTTTCCATCGTATCCTGGTTAAGTCTCAGCTGACTGATGCCCTTAACCTTCATTCAGGGCCATGATACGCTTGTCTCAAGGTCTAATGACCTGACTGGTGCGTCTCCCCGCACCATGGCTCGTCCGGGCGATCCTATCTAGGATCGGGGACATGACAAGTCTCCCCCACTAACTTGGGATTCGTCCTCGAATCCATGTTAAGTGTTTCCTCAGGAAGAAATTGTCTGTACCAATCCGGATAGATAGCTTTCATTTTTGCTTCTGTTTCCCAAGTGATGAGGTCTTTACCGTTGTAATCCCACACCACTTTGATCATGGGAACTGTCTTCTTTCTCATAGCTTTCTCTGACCGATCCATAATCCGAACCGGCAAGGTTTCCAAAGCCAGGTCCTTACCAAGGTCAGCAGGAATCTTGGGCAAGACAATGTCTTGTTCAGACAAGCATTTCCGGAGTTGGGATACATGGAACATATTGTGGTATGCATCCATTGCTGATGGCAAGTCCAACTTGTATGCCACTGCACCCACTCTCTCTATGATCCTGAATGGACCCAAGTACCTAGGATCCAGTT
This sequence comes from Brassica rapa, assembly GCF_000309985.2. Lineage (NCBI taxonomy): Eukaryota > Viridiplantae > Streptophyta > Magnoliopsida > Brassicales > Brassicaceae > Brassica > Brassica rapa. The sequence continues at coordinate 16,437 of NW_022610816.1, forward strand.
TCTTTCGTCCAGAAACCCTGGTCCTACCCTTAAAGGTAATCATCTTGAGATACACCAGGTCATTGACCTCAAACTCAAGATGTTTCCTACGCTTGTCTGCATAGCTCTTTTGGCGGTCCTGCTCCTCTTTCATCTTCTCTTTGACCATCCTGATCTTCTCAGTTGTCTGTTCTACAATCTCAGGACCCAACATGCTACGCTCCCCCACTTGGGTCCAGCATAGGGGTGTCCTGCACGGCCTACCATACAAAGCCTCATATGGCGACATACCAATGCTTGTATGGAAGCTGTTGTTGTAAGCAAACTCCACTAAGGGTAAGTGTTTTTCCCAAGACTCTCCCCAGTCTAACACACACGCCCTGAGCATATCCTCCAAGGTTTGGATTGTCCTTTTAGACTGCCCATCCGTTTGAGGATGATAAGATGTTCTCATATTCACTCTGGTTCCCAAGGCCTTTTGGAAAGCCTACCAGAAATAAGATGTAAATCTTGGATCCCTGTCCGAGACAATGCTTGCTGGAACACCATGCAACCTCACTACCTCGTCTAGGTACACTTGCACAATCCGGTCGACCCCATCCCCTTTCTTGATAGGCAGGAAATGAGCCGACTTGGTCAGCTGATCAACCACAACCCATACTGCATCTTTCTTATTCCTGGTAGTGATGTGATCCCATTTCCATTCTGGTATGGGTAGGTTCTGAAGTAGACCACTGGGAACCTGATGTTCTGCCTTCACCAGTTGACAAGTGAGACACTTAGCCACCCACTCTGCAACATCAGATTTCATCCTCACCCAATGGTAGTACCTTTTCAGATCCCTATACATCTTGTTCAGTCCAGGATGAACTGAAAACTTAGACTTATGAGCCTGTCTCATAATCTCTTCTTTGAGTTCCTTATCATTAGGAACACTGACCCTCCCATTGACCAAGATGGTACCATTGTCAGTTATCTGGTACTCGGTCTTGTCATTGGCGGCTACCTTCTTTAGATTTTCATCCAGGCCCCGTGCTTGCCTGATCCTGGTCAGGAGATCGGCCTGGTTCACTGCCTCCAACCCCAATGGCTCATCTGAACCAACCAAGGTGTTGAGGTTCAAGGACCTGATCATCCCTTCCAGTTCATCCACCTCCCTCTCAGATGACACTTCAGCCCTTCTCTGGCTCAAAGCATCAGCCACTAGGTTAGCTTTCCCAGGATGATAAGCTATGTCCAGATCATAATCTGCAACAAACTCCATCCATCTCCTCTGCCTTAAGTTTAACTCAGGCTGAGTGAATATGTACTTCAAGCTCTTATGGTCTGTGAGTATTTGCACCCTGGCACCATAAAGATATGATCTCCATATCTTTAATGCAAATACTACTGCAGCCATCTCCAAATCATGGGTCGGATAGTTACCCTCATGCTTCCTTAGCTGTCGGGAAGCATAGGCTATCACCTTCCCATGTTGTGTCAAAACACAACCAAGACCGGTTATGGACGCATCCGTATACACCACATAAGGCTGATCAGCCTCAGGCAACACCAGGACAGGTGCATTAGTCAACATGTTCTTGAGTGCTACAAAACTTTTCGCACACTCCTTAGACCATGTGAACCTCACGTCCTTGCCTGTCAGCTTAGTCATAGGTTGAGCTATGCTGGAGAACCCCTTGACATATTTCCTGTAATAACCAGCCAACCCTAAGAAGCTTCTAACTTCCGTAGCATTCTTTGGATGTGGCCATTCCTGGATACATTTGATCTTATCTTGATCCACTGAGACTCCTTTATCAGACACCACATGTCCAAGGAACCCAATGCTCTTCTGCCAGAAACTACACTTGCTTAGCTTAGCAAAGAGCTTCTGTTCTCTCAGGCGGCCCAACACCGCCCTAAGGTGTCTTTCATGGTCCTCCTTTGTCTTGGAATACACGAGTATATCATCAATGAAGATGATCACAAACTCGTCCAAGTATTCCCTGAAGATGCCGTTCATCATCTTCATGAATGCAGCAGGTGCATTGGTCAGTCCGAACGGCATAACCACAAACTCATAGTGGCCATACCTAGTTCGGAACGCTGTCTTCCTCACATCATCTGGTGCAATGGGGATCTGATGATACCCAGAGGCCAGGTCAATCTTGGAGAACCACTTGGCTCCACGGAGTTGATCCAACAACTCGTCAATTCTGGGTAAAGGGTACTTGTTCTTCACAGTCACCCTGTTCAAACCCCTATAATCAATGCACAACCTAAAGCTACCATCCTTTTTCTTAACAAATAGGACTGGTGCTCCCCATGGTGATACACTAGGGCGTATGAACCCCTTCTCAAGCAACTCCTCAAGTTGCTTCTTCAGCTCTGCCATCTCAGCTGGTGCCATTCTATATGGACTTTTTGATAATGGGGCCGTTCCAGGTTCCAATTCAATGATGAATGGGTCAGCCCTATCAGGGGGAATGCCCTGTAGTGCCCCAAACACATCCTGAAATTCCCGAACCAACGGTATACCCTCTGGGTCACAGGCCCCTACAACCTCATCAGTGTAAATGGTAGCCAAAAAGGCCTCACAACCATTTCCAAGTATCTGTTCTACTTGGACTGCTGAAACCACCAAACTACAAGAGGTTGGCTTGATTCCATGGTACTTAATCGGGGGTCCAAACTTGTTCTCAAGTTGCACCCTTCCCCGGTGACAATCTAGAGTTGCCCGATACTTTCCCAACCAGTCCATGCCCAAGATCACTTCATGATGCTTGAGGGGGACAACAATCAGATCTATAGGCATCGGCCTATCCAAGATCACCACAGGGATTTCCTTAACCAGACCGAGTGAGTTCATAACTTGCCCACCGGCCGCACTCACTCGTTCAGGACCATCCCATGTTCCATACTGGAAAAAACCTTTTCCTATCATACTTGGACTCACAAAACTATGTGTAGCTCCAGTATCAAATAATGTGTGTGTTTCCACACCACCAATATTTAAGGTCCCTACACAAGACCCATCAAAGTATATCTATCCATCCTAGGTTCCATACCATGCAATTCTACTGGAATTGTAAAAGTAGTAGTCTAGAATGTTACCAGTGATCGCTTGGAAAGGCTGAGTCCCATCCACATCCTTGGATAGCTCATACACACGAGGTGTTGAGGTCTGGCCTCGTCCCTGGACTGGCCTGCTAGCCTCTCCACGTCCCTTACTTTGGTTGCCTTGCAACTTAGGGCAATCCCTGCGGTAGTGGCCCTTCTGGCTGCAGTGGTGATAGGTCCTGGACTCACCCAACGGGCTTGGACAATCCTTGGCTGAGTGATCCATCTTACCACATCGAGTACAGGCACCCATGGCCTTCCAGCACTCTCCACCGTGGTATCGACCACACTTAGGGCACTCTGACCTACCACTTGAGGTTTTACCCTCCTCGGTCGAGTCCCTCTTCCCCTTCTTGTCACCACTCTGACCCGAGGATACCACCACACTCTTCAGCTTCTGCTTACCCTCCTCGGTGAGGTTGGTCTCCAGCAAGGCCATCCTCTCAACCAACTCAGAAACCGTGTGGAACTTACAAACAGAACAGTAGGTTCGAAGTTCCACCCTTAGGCCTCGGATGAACCTTCGGACTTGAACCTTCTCATCCTCTAGTTCTCTTCCCACATACCTCCTGAGTTGGTTGAACTCTTCTTCTGCTCACGAACAGTCCTCCGTCCCTGAGTCAAGTCCAGGAACTTGGACTCCAAACGATCCCACGCCTCAGCAGGAAAGTACTTATGGTTGAACTCAACCTCAAAGTCAGCAAAGTGCTCAATGGTACCATTGGTACGCTTGTCCAAAGCTAACCACCGATTATGTGCATCTCCCTCCAGGAAGTGTACTGCTATGTCCTTCTTGTAATCCTCAGGACATCGTGTGGACTTGAAGTTTCGAACCAACCTGGTTCTCCACTCGTCCGCCTCCATAGGATCAACACTTCCAGCAAAGTGTTTGGTTCCCAACTTGGAGATATGCTCCAGCACCTTCAGGTAGTCCATACCATGCACTGGCCAGATCGGTGGGTCTATCTCAATCACCTCAGCCACACGGCCAGCACCAACATCAGCCACTCCAGCAGCAACCCGAACCGGGGGATTAGCCTGTCCCACGGACGAGTTCACCAATGGTGTGAACGCCTGTGTCAAGGAGGCTATCTGAGCTCCCATGATCTGCATAGCCTCCACCAAGCCCCTTATGGTCGGCTCAATGACCTCCTCGGCACCAGTGACCCGAACATTGTTTGCATCAACATTCTGGCCACTCTCAGCACCAACGTTGGACGACCCAGTATCGTCTCCATGGACTTGCTCTTGCTGCTCGTCCACATTAGTTTCATTAACCTCAGTAGGAAGAGTTGGACCCACTGGAAGTCCGGTTGCATTGTCCACCTGCTCCACCAGAGCGGGTAGCACTGTGGTTGGAATGGTTCCAGCTGGTAACACTCCGGTCTGTTCAGCACCATCCTGCCCCACTGCTCCAGACGCTCCAGTTGCCTCCTTTCCTTTCCGAGATTTATACCTTCTTGTACCCTTAGGAGTTCGGTCTCCAGGGGCGACTTCTTCTCTTTCTCCTTTGCCTTCTCCTTGTCTTTCTGCCTCAAATCCATCCTCTTGATCACACGCCCAAACACACCAGGAACACTCAAGAACAATCTCTTGGATCAAATCGGCCAATCCAAGGTTTGTGTCTCTCTTTCTCTCTTGAATTTTCTCTGTGTTTCTCTCTGTGTGAAAGTGAGTAAAAATCGACCAGAATGGCAGAAATGAGAGAGAGAGGACGACTTAAACTGTCCCCAACCGCCTGGGTGAACAGTTACCAAAAATCACATCCCTTCTTCCCAAAACCGTCCCATAACCGCCCATTGGCGGTTTCTCCCCTTTTCTTCCTTTGACAAATCGATCACTGAGCCTCAGCTCACACTCTGGAAGCTTGCCCACTCCCTGTCCCAAGCCTAAGACCAATTTGGTCGAACCGTCCTGCACCCGGACCATCGGCTCGCCCAGTAACCGTCCCGGACTCGTCCACACTGATCCGAACCAGAACGCACCGTTCACCGGATTGAGCTGACCTCCAGCTGTTCCCAGCTGAGTGAGCTAGTCCACCAGCTCCTGTGAGCTGAACAGATCATGGTGAACTGAATACCAGCTGAACCGAGCTGATTGAACTCAAACCAACACTCGTCCAGCTGCCTAAACACTCACTCAACTCCTTTACCCTTGTTTCCATCGTATCCTGGTTAAGTCTCAGCTGACTGATGCCCTTAACCTTCATTCAGGGCCATGATACGCTTGTCTCAAGGTCTAATGACCTGACTGGTGCGTCTCCCCGCACCATGGCCCGTCCGGGCGATCCTACATAGGATCGGGGACATGACAGATGAACACGTCCTAGGCTTCCTCTGCATCTTGGGAACACACGCAAATACCTAGGAGAGAAGGGAGAAGGCGGACTTCACTCACAAAGGCATGAATAGCCTTGAAGGTGGATGCAGTGTAGAAACTGGTTTCATGGAAGTTCCATGGAAGGGATCAGGGGTGCGACCCACGAATGGATCTTATCAATACAGGAGTTATGTGATAAGGGTTGATAGAGGCGTGCACTGGAGGAGCATGGCCGAACATAATAAGGAAAGGCACATGATCTAATCAGATCATGTATAAGGTAACCGGTTTTATGATTACCTTTGAATTACAATTCTGTTGACTGTGGAATTGATCATGGCCAAGTATGGCACGTCCTTGAGGACTATATATATTAGGAATGTTTATGGTGTAGTCTGTTGGATCAGGCCTGATGGCACTGAACCAAGGCCTTGGCCGGTTCAGGAATGGTGCCCATGGCCTTGGCCGGGCTGTTCATGATCAGGATCTATATGGTCTGCGTCGATTCTTTGGAATCTGATTATGGGAATCTCTTAGTTATGAATTATCATGAGTTTTCATGTATTTTAATCAATTTTTAGGAATTGATTTGATGATGTCCAGTTTTGGCCGGTTGGCTGATTTTGGCCGAGATCTATAGGATCGAGGCCGGTTCTGCAAATTCTGATTATGGCATTCTCTTAATTGGGAATTATCATGAATTATCATGAATTTTAATTGGGTTTTTGGAGCATACTTGGAAGAGGTCATTTTTTACCTGAGAGCATATTGATGCTTATCTGATGGAGTTGTGTTGGGTTTGGTCATGTGTGAACCATTAATCCGACTCATGGAGGAGGCACATGGGGGTCCTGGTATTAGAGGAACCATGTGGATTGCAAGGTCCAATATGTTTGGAACCAGCAGGAAGCCATGAATAAGAGTATAGCTAGTACTTGATGGCGTGGACCATAAGTACTGAGCTTGGGTGTTATTATTCAAGGAAGGCCGTGTGTGATCTGATCATGGGTAAGGATGGACGACCTGATCCATAGATGATGGATCAAGGTGTCTGATCTGATTGATCAAGGATGCACCGGTGGTAAGAGGAGGACTGATCGGCTTCGTTGGGACATGGTTCCATGGCCGGTTAGGTACGTGTGAAGACTCATCAGTTCTGGGTCATGTAGGGTGGTTGGTTGATTGACTCAGGATCTGATGGGCGTTGTTAGTCCATGAGCTGGACTTGGTATCATAAGTTGATAAGGCAAAAGGATGTGGGACAGTGCATGAGCAGGTAAGGGCCAGATGCATGTCCTTAGCTGTTTGAAGACTTCTCAAAGGTTACTTATGTCTGTGGGGATGGTTGGCTGAATGACTAAGTACCTAAGGGAGTTGTTTTGTGTGTGTAACGGAGCTGGATGCAGTATATGGCAGCTGGCCCTCAGTCCTAGCTCAGATCGAGTGTGACAGCTCCGTGGATGTGGCAAAGGTATGATCTAGCAATGTTGCAAAGATCTAGATAGAATGGTTATGGAAAACGGAACCTCAGATTTGTAAGACTTGGTTCGTGTTCAGAATCAACCTTGGAGCTAGCTGGTAGTTGAGTATACTAACCATTAGCTGAGGTGATTCGACCGGACAAGTATTAGATTGGATTTAGTCCAATGGATGATAGATGTTATTCCGCTGTGCATAAGTTGAAATGATCTAAGCTAGGAATGACTAAGGTAGTCTTGAGCTAAGATCTGAGTTAGCCCTCGCCTATGGGCGATTTTTAAATAAAGGGCGAAATTTTTAGTGATTTGGTCAGTGTATGGACCGAGCGACGTGAGGCATCGACCGGGCCTAGTCGGCGGATCGGGTCTTTCAGTTCGGGTGATTTTGGCCCACGTGGGCTGTCTGTTCAGTACACACGACGTCCGTGGGTGTCCGTCAGCACACACAGGACATCCGTGTGTGTCCGTCAGCACACACAGGACGTCCGGGGCTGTCCGTGTGTGTCCGTCAGCACACACAGGATACTGTCCATCAGTACACATATCAGCATGTTGGTCCTTGGACTCAGCACGTTGACCCTTCCCGTGGACTGTTCGGGTGATTTTGGCCCACGTGGGCTGTCTGGTCAGTACACACAGGACGTCCGTGGGTGTCCGCCAGCACACACAACGTCCGTGGCTGTCCGTGTGTGTCCGTGTGTGTTCGTCTGTGTCCGTCAGCACACACAGGACGTCCGTGGCTATCCATCAGTACACATATCAGCACGTTGGTCCTTGGACTCAGCACGCTGGCCCTTCCCGTGGACTGTTTGAGTGATTTTGGCCCACGTGGGCTGTCTGTTCAGTACACAGGACATCCGTGGGTGTCCGCCAGCACACACATGACGTCTGTGGCTTTCTGTGGCTGTCCGTCAGCACACACAGGACGTTTGTGGCTGTCTGTGTGTGTCCGTGTGTGTCTGTGGGTCTCCGCCAGCATACACAGGATTTTCGTGGCTGTTTGTGGCTGTCTGTCAGCACAAACAGGACGTCCGTGTGTGTACGTCAGCACACACAAGACGTCCGTGTGTGTCTGTCAGCACACACAGGACGTCTGTGGCTGTCCATCAGTACAAATATCAGCACACTCGTCCTTGGACTCAGCACGCTGGCCCTTCCCGTGGACGGTTCGGGTAATTTTGGCCCACGTGGTTTGTCTGTTCAGTACACACAGGACGGCCGTGGTGTCCATCAGCACACACAGGACGTCCGTGGGGTGTTCGTCAGTACAACAGGACATTCGTGGCTGTCAGTGTGTGTCCGTGTGTGTCCGTGTGTGTCGTCAGAACACACATGACGTCTGTGGCTGTCCATCAGTACACATATCAGCACGTTGGTCGTTGGACTCAGCACGCTAACCCTTCCCGTGGACTTCGGTGATTTTGGCCCATGTAGGCTGTCTGTTCAGTACACACAGGACGTCCGTGGGTGTCCGTCAGCAGTCAGCACACACAGGACGTCTGTGGGTGTCCGTCAGCACACACAAGACGTCGGGCTGTCCGTGTGTCCGTGTGTGTCCGTCAGCACACACAGGACGTCTGGCTGTCCATCAGTACACATATAAGCATGTTGGTCCTAGGACTCAGCACGCTGACCCTTCCCGTGGACTATTCGGTGATTTTGGCCCACGTGGGCTATCTGGTCAGTACACACAGGACGTCCGTGGGTGTCCGCCAGCACACACAGGACGTCTGGCTGTCCATGTGTGTCCGTCTGTGACCGTCAGCACACACGACGACGTCTGTCCATCAGTTCACATATCAGCACGTTGGTTCTTGGACTCCGCACGCTGGCCCTTCCCGTGGACTGTTTGGTTTTTGGCCCACGTGGGCTGTCTGTTCAGTACACACAGGACGTCCGTGGGTGTCCGCCAGCGCACACAAGATGTCTGTGGCTGTCCGTCAGCACACACAAGACGTCTGTGGCTGTCCGTGTGTGTCCGTGTGTGTCTGTGGGTGTCCGCCAGCACACACAGGACTTTCGTGGCTGTCAGTGGCTGTCCGTCAGCACACACAGGACATCCATGTGTGTCCGTCAGCACACACAGGACGTCCGTGTGTGTTTGTGTGTGTCCGTCAGCACACACGGGCCGTCCGTGGCTGTCCATCAGTACACATATCAGCACGCTGGTCCTTGGACTCAGCACGCTGCCCTTCCCGTGGACTGTTTGGGTGATTTTGGCCCACGTGGGCTGTCTGTTCAGTACACACATGACGTCTGTTGGTGTCCGTCAGCACACACATGATGTCCGTGTGTGTCCGTCAGCACACACAGGACATCTGGCTATCCGTGTGTGTCTGTGTGTGTCCGTCAGCACACACAGGACGTCCGTGGCTGTCCATCAGTACACATATCAGCACATTGGTCCTTGGATTCAGCACGCTGACCCTTCCCGTGGACTGTTCGGGTGATTTTGTCCCTTGTGGGCTGTCTGTTTAGTACACACATGACGTCTGTGGGTGTCCGCTAGCACACAGGACGTCTGTGGCTGTCTGTGTGTGTCCGTGTGTGTCGTGTGTGTCCGTCAGCACACACAGGACGTCTCGGGCTGTCCGTGTGTGTCCGTCAGCACACACAGGATACTGTCCATCAGTACACATATCAGCATGCTGGTCCTTGGACTCAGCACGTTGGACTGTTCGGGTGATTTTGGCCCACGTGGGCTGTCTGGTCAGTACACTCAGGACGTCCGTGGGTGTCCACCAGCACACACAGGACGTCTGTGGCTGTCCGTGTATGTTCCTCTGTGTCCGTCAACACACACAGGACGTCCGTGCCTATCCATCAGTACACATATCAGCACGTTGGTCCTTGGACTCAGCACGCTGGCCCTTCCCATGGACTGTTTGGGTGATTTTGGCCCACGTGGGCTGTCTGTTCAGTACACAGGACGTCCGTGGGTGTCCGCCAGCACACACATGACGTCTGTGGCTGTCCGTCAGCACACATAGGACGTCTGTGGCTGTCTGTGGTGTCCGTGTGTGTCTGTGTGTCCGCCAGCATACACAGGATGTTCGTGGCTGGTGGCTGTCTGTCAGCACAAACAGGACGTCCGTGTGTGTCCGTCAGCACACACAAGACGTCCGTGTGTGTCTGTCAGCACACACAGGACGTCCGTGGCTGTCCATCAGTACACATATCAGCACACTGGTCCTTGGACTCAGCACGCTGGCCCTTTCCGTGGATGGTTCGGTGATTTTGGCCCACGTGGGCTGTCTGTTCAGTACACACTGGACGGCCGTGGGTGTCCATCAGCACACACAGGACGTCCGTGGGTGTTCGTCAGTACACACAGGAATCCGTGGCTGTCCTGTGTGTCTGTCAGAACACACATGACCTCTGTGGCTGTCCATCAGTACACATATCAGCACGTTGGTCGTTGGACAAGCACGCTAACCGTTCCCGTGGACTGTTCGGTGATTTTGGCCATGTGGCTGTCTGTTCAGTACACACAGGACGTCCGTGGGTGTCCGTCAGCAGTCAGCACACACAGGACATCTGTGGGTGTCCGTCAGCACACACAGGACGTCCGTGTGTGTCTGTCAGCACACACAGGACGTCCGGGGCTGTCCGTGTGTGTCCGTGTGTGTCCGTCAGCACACACAGGATGTCCGTGGCTGTCCATCAGTACACATATAAGCACGTTTGTCCTTGGACTCTGCACGCTGACCCTTCCCGGACTGTTCGGGTGATTTTGGCCCATGTGGGCTATCTGGTCAGTACACACAGGACGTTGTGGGTGTCCGCCAGCACACAAGGACGTCTGTGGCTGTCCGTGTGTGTCCGTCTGTGACCTTCAGCACACACAGGACATCCGTGTCTGTCCATCAGTTCACATATCAGCACGTTGGTTCTTGGACTCCGCACGCTGCCCCTTCCCGTGGACTGTTTGGGTGATTTTGGCCCACGTGGGCTGTCTGTTCAGTACACACAGGACGTCCGTGGGTGTCCGCCAACGCACACAGGACGCATGTGGCTGTCCGTGGCTGTCCATCAGCACACACAGGACGTCTGTGGCTGTCCGTGTGTGTCCGTGTGTGTCTGTGGGTGTCCGCCAGCACACACAGGACGTTTGTGGCTGTCAGTGGCTGTCCGTCAGCACACACAGGACGTCCATGTGTGTCCGTCAGCACACACAGGACGTCCGTGTGTGTCTGTGTGTGTCCGTCAGCACACACGGGACGTCCGTGGCTGTCCATCAGTACACATATCAGCACGCTGGTCCTTGGACTCAGCACGCTGGCCCTTCCCGTGGACTGTTGGGTGATTTTGGCCCACGTGGGCTGTCTGTTCAGTACACACATGACGTCTGTTGGTGTCCGTCAGCACACACAGGATGTCCGTGTGTGTCCGTCAGCACACACAGGACGTCCGTAGCTGTCGTGTGTGTCTGTGTGTGTCCGTCAGCACACACAGGACGTCCGTGGCTGTCCATCAGTACACATATCAGCACATTGGTCCTTGGATTCAGCACGCTGACCCTTCCCGTGGACTTTTGGGTGATTTTGCCCACGTGGCCTTTTTGTTACACACAGGACGTCCGTGGGTTCCCAGCACACACAGGACGTCTGTGGGTGTCCTCAGCACACACAGGACATCCGTGGCTGTCTGTGTATGTCCGTGTGTGTCCATCAGCACACACAGGACGTTAGTGGCTGTCCATTAGTACACATATCAGCACGTTGGTCCTTGGGCTCAACACGCTGGCCCTTCCCGTGGACCTTGGGTGATTTTGGCCCACGTGGGCTGTCTGTTCAGTACACACAGGACGTCCGTGGTGTCCGCCAGCACACACAGGACGTGGCTGTCCGTGGCTGTCGTCAGCACACATAGGACGTCTTTGACTGTCCGTGTGTGTCCGTCCGCACACACAGGACGTCCTTGGGTGTCTGTCAGCACACACAGGACATCCGTGTGTGTCCGTCAGCACACACAGGACGTCCGTGGCTGTCCATTGTGCTGGTGTTCCGTCAGCACACACAGGACGTCGTGGCTGTCCATCAGTATACATATCAGCACGTTGGTCTTTGACTTAGCACGCTGGCCCTTCTCTTGACTTTGGGTGATTTTGGCCCACGGGGCTGTCTACTTCAGTACACAGAGGACGTCCATGGGTGTCCCCAGCACACACAAACGTCCGTGGCTGTCCATGGTGTCCATCAGCACACACAGGACATCCGTGGCTGTCCGTGTGTTACGTGTGTGTCCGTGTCTGTCCGTCAGAACACACAGGACGTCGTGGCTGTCCATCAGTACACATATCAGCACGTTGGTCCTTGGACTCAGCACTTGAACTTCTCGTGGACTGTTCGTGATTTGGCCCACGTGGCTTTTTTGTGTGTCAGTTACCACAGGACGTCCATAGGCGGGTGTTCCCAGCACACACAGGACGTATGGTGGCTGTCCGTCAGCTACACACAGGACATCCGTGGTGTCCGTGGTTCCGTGTGTGTCCGTGTTGGCCGTCAGCTACACAGGACGTCAGTCTGTCCATCAGTACACATATCAGCCCGTTGGTCCTTGGACTCAGCACTCTTGTAAGACCCGATCCTGGCCGCTAGGCCGCGTCGATCCTCACGTCGCGCTGCGTCGATTCACTGACCGAACCTCTCAAAATTATTGCCTTTTATTTAAAACATCGCTCATAGCGAGGGCTAACTCAGATCTTAGCTCAAGACTACCATAGTCTTTCCTAGCTTAGATCAATACAACACATACGCAGCAGAATAATATCATCATCCATTGTCTATAACCAATCTAAACTTGTTCGGTCGAATCACCTCAGCTAATGGTTATATACTCAACTACCAGCTAGCTCCAAGGTTGATTCTGAACACGAACCAAGTCATACAAATCTGAGGTCCGTTTCCCTAACCATTCTATCTATCTATGCAACATTGCTAGATCATACCTTGCCACATCCACGGAGCTTGTTAGCTCATCGGCCCAGCTACTCTAGCTGAATGAACTCATAGACCAGCTGATCGAGCTGTCACACTCGAACTGAGCTAGACCGAGCTATGGCCAGCTGCCATATACTCCATCCAGCTCCTTACACACACAAAACAACTCCCTTAGGTACTTAGTCATTCAGCCAACCATCCCCACAGACATAAGTAACCCTTGAGAAGTCTTCAAACATAAGGACATGCCATCTGCCCTTACCGGCTCATGCACTGTCCCACATCCTTTTGCCTTATCAACTTATGATACCAAGTCCAGCTCATGGAATAACAACGCCCATCAGATCCTGAGTCAATCAACCAACCACCCCACATGACCCAGAACTGATGGGTCTTCACACGTACCTAACCGGCCATGGAACCATGTCCCAACGAAGCCGATCAGTCCTCCTATTACCATGAAAGTGCCCTCCCACACACCTCTCTCCTTAAGGCTGTCTTGTCCTTTGGGAATGAATTCCGGTCATCTACCTTCTTTCCTCACCGTTTGGGTGTGTTCTCAGGCCCTGTAGGATGCTTTGGGTGATAACATCACGGATCAAAACCACCAGAAAGTCGTTCATAACTTGCCCCCCTTGATCTCTCCCAAAACTGCCTCTTTATGACCTTCACACCACCATGGGTCTTGGATTGGGAATCCGACCAACTCTCTGTCTTTTCTCTGTGTTTCTTTGTGTTTCAGGGTGTAGGAGGAAGCCCTGGCGTGCCTGAAAAGGCACGGACTTCCCTTCCTTTTATAGAAGAAGGGGCAGTTACCTTTCCAAAGGTTGCACCCTTTCGGTATCATTTCTGGCCATTGATTTAATCAATGGTCCAGATCATACCCATTCGCCTCAGGCAGTTTCCAGACGCCCTGGCTTGCCAATCCACTCCTGGACCAACCAAACAAGCCCACACGGATTGCCCAAGCTCCTGGCTCAATCCCAAGAGCCAACCAGCCCATCGGTACACCCGGGTCGCCCCACATGGCCCGGCCACTGTCCAGACCCGCCACTGTCCAGACCCGGCCCAACTGCCCATGACTTGAACACTCAGTCCAGCTGAGTTGAGCTGATCCCCAGCTGCCCCAGCTGAGGGAGCTAGACCATCCAGCTCAGGGAGCTGACCTACACTTCAGTGAGCTACATTGAGCTGCACTACACTTCACCTAGCTGGTCGAGCTTTCTTACTGCATCGCCCAGCTGTTATACACTGTGTCCAGCTTGCTTCTTTTATCTTTTTCAATTCTTCTAAGTCCCTTGGTCTATTTCCAGACCTATACTTAGTTCTCCCATGATCCATTCTGATCACCCACTTCAATCGAGCTTCACCTGGTTCTAGTCCAGCTACCAGCTCGCTTGTCCAGGTCCTTTGAGCTTGCATCTGCCTTATTATGGTTAAGTTCCAGCTACCTGATTCCCTTAACCACGTTTTGGACCATGACACGCTTGTCTTTAGGTCATGTGACCTGACTGGTGCGTCTCCTCGCACTAAAGTCTGTCCGGATGATCCACCCAAGATCGGGGACATGACAAGTCTCCCCCACTTAGGATGGATTCGTCCTCGAATCCTGTGGTGTTGCCGTCTTGTCTGAAGAAAAAAGATTCCAACCGAATTCTTTGCATCCAGAACATAGAGCATGCTCGATTGGTTCTTCCTAACCAATTCGTTGCATCTCCCTCCTTGTCCCTCCTCACTGATCACGTCTTGATCACCATCTACACAAGTCTCCCCCACTTGATAGAGATTTACCCAAAATCTTATCAAGTGATCCATCAAGCACCCATACAAAGACATGACTTGTTACTGACCCAACTCTCCAGGTTGCGTTCCTAGTAGACCCAAGTCCATGTAGAACACTTTAGTTCCATGACTAGATCAAATTCAGTCGCTAGAACATACTGCGTACTCAAGTCTTAGAAGATTCAACCAATCTCCAAGCCACTCGATGCACCAGCCAAGTCCTAGCGAACATGTTCCAATCTTTAGGTTGATCACTCTACCATGAGTCCTAACAGATTGTTTTGTTCCCATAAGTCCTTCCCGGACAATAAGGTTTATGATTCCAGCCCCCAATTACTGGATCATTCCTTAACCAGCCACAGCCTCTCCCAGCTTGGCCATATTGCCATCTTAGCCCAAGACTAAACCGCCTCGACTTGACTTCTGTCCAAACCGGACTTTGTCATATTACGATCCTGGTCCATTTAGGACGTGATCATATTCCAGTCCTGGTCCACTCAGGGACTAGACCGTTACACCCCGACCATAGGTCCATCTCCGAGTAGGTCGTGTCCTGATCCTCATCCTTTGACGGACTTGATCATATTGCGGTTCTGGTCCACTCCAGGACTCAACCGTCTCACCCCAACCATAGGTCAATCTCTGACTTGGTTGTGCTGCGATCCTCATCCCTCACTGGACTTGATCGACTTCAGCTCAGCCATCTTAGCTGGTGCCATTCTATATGGACTTTTAGATAATGGGGCCGTACCAGGTTCCAATTCAATGATGAATAGGTCAGCCCTTATCAGGGGGAATGCCTTGTAGTGCCCCAAACACTTCCTGAAATTCTCGAACCAACGGTATACCCTCGTCACAGGCCCCTACAACCTCATCAGTGTAAATGGTAGCCAAAAAGGCCTCACAACCATTTCCAAGTATCCGTTCTACTTGGACTGCTGAAACCACCAAACTACAAGAGGTTGGCTTGATTCCTTGGTACTTAATCGGGGGTCCAAACTCGTTCTCAAGTTGCACCCTTCCCGGTGACAATCTAGAGTTGCCCGATACTTTCCCAACCAGTCCATGCCCAAGATCACTTCATGATGCTTGAGGGGGACAACAATCAGATCTATAGACATCGGCCTATCCAAGATCACCACAGGATGTCCTTAACCAGACCGAGTGAGTTCATAACTTGTCCTACTCACTCGTTCAGGACCGTCCCATGTTCCATACTGGAACAAACCTTTTCCAATCATACTTGGACTCACAAAACTATGTGTAGCTCCAGTATCAAATAATGTGTTTCCACACCACCGATCATTAAGTACTTAGATGAGTAGGATATCGGTTTGATCACACATTTGGAAAATGTCCCATACCATTCTCCAAAGCATCACACATCTGTGAACGTCCCATACCATTCACAAAAGTGTTTATAGTATACCTCAATCCTCATCATACTAAGATACTTAACATCGTGTTTCCAATTCCTCTTGGAATTGATCCATTCAATTCACTCAATCTTAAGGAATCCTACCTTGACTTACACTGAGTCCAAGCTGATCCATCTGATCACAAGCCCACTCATGTACTAGCCATGTAGCGTCTCCCTTAGACTAACATGTACATTGCATATGCTCACTTGTTTTGAACGGCCACCAAGATAACATTTACCTCCAAGAGAGTGCTGCACGTTTCTTTCAACCTAAGCCACTCTCTGGTCCATGTTACTTCCCTTGTCCAGGTCGTCCATACAAAGATCTTGCATTGCGTCCCATCATCCAATCCGTCTACTATTCCCAAATAACTAGATAAACTAACCTTTATGTTTTCAGGGTCTTGCCGTGGAAGAGTGTATCTTGGCTAAGCCGGCTCATGTTGGAACTTCCCCATTCACAAGCATGAAACCCAATCTTACCTCAACTCTCGCTTGGCCCACCACGGCTAAGGTTCCAAGTCATCATAGTTTTCAGAAATAATTTCGGTTTGGAACTCAGCATCCTTGAGCACTGTCCGTAACAGGATCAAGCATGCTCTGATACCAACTTGTAAGACCCGATCCTGGCCGACAAGGCCGCGGTCGTACCCCTGACCAACCCCTCTCAAAATTTTTGGCCTTTATTTAAAACATCGCCCATAGGCGAGGGCTAACTCAGATCTTAGCTCAAGACTACCATAGTCTTTCCTAGCTTAGATCAATACAACACATACGCAGCGGAATAATATCATCATCCATTGGTCTATAACCAATCTAATACTTGTCCGGTCGAATCACCTCAGCTAATGGTTAGTATACTCAACTACCAGCTAGCTCCAAGGTTGATTCTGAACACGAACCAAGTCATACAAATCTGAGGTTCCGTTTCCCTAACCATTCTATCTAGATCTATGCAACATTGCTAGATCATACCTTTGCCACATCCACGGAGCTTGTTAGCTCATCGGCCCAGCTACTCTAGCTGAATGAACTCATAGACCAGCTGATCGAGCTGTCACACTCGAACTGAGCTAGGACCGAGCTATGGCCAGCTGCCATATACTGCGTCCAGCTCCTTTACACACACAAAAACAACTCCCTTAGGTACTTAGTCATTCAGCCAACAATCCCCACAGACATAAGTAACCCTTGAGAAGTCTTCAAACAGCTAAGGACATGCATCTGGCCCTTACCGGCTCATGCACTGTCCCACATCCTTTTGCCTTATCAACTTATGATACCAAGTCCAGCTCATGGAATAACAACGCCCATCAGATCCTGAGTCAATCAACCAACCACCCACATGACCCAGAACTGATGAGTCTTCACACGTACCTAACCGGCCATGGAACCATGTCCCAACGAAGCCGATCAGTCCTCCTCTTACCACCGGTGAATCCTTTGATCAATCAGATCAGACACCTTGATCCATCACCTATGGATCAGGTCATCCATCCTTGCCAAAGATCGGATTACACACGGCCTTCTTTAGATAAACACACCGGCCCCATACTTGTGTCCATGCCACTTAGTACTGGCCTTACTCGCCTCCACGGCTTGCTGCTGGTTCCAAATGAATTGGACCTTGCACCCCACATGGTTCCTCATGTACTAGGATCCCATGTGTCTCCTCCATGATTCGGATCATTGATTCACACCATGATCAGAACTAACACACACACCATGATCCACCATGGATCACATCCAATGAGTGGCCTCTAACTTCCATCCCACATGGATGAGTTAGATCAACTAAGATCCGCCCCTTATCTCAGGGTCCTGGATCCTTAGTTTACATCACAACATATGGTCTTCAAGGGGCGTGCCATACTTGGCCTTAACCGCACCACAAGAGACAGAAACATAACCTTGAAAGTAATTATAAAATCAGTTACCTTATACATGATCTGATTAGATCAAGTGCCTTTCCTTATTATGTTCGGCCATGCTCCTCCAGTGCACGCCTCTATCAATCCTTATCACATACCTCCTGTATTGATAAGATCCATTCATGGGTCTCACCCCTGATCCCTTCCATGGAACTTCCATGAACCCAGTTTCTTACCACTGCATCCACTTCAAAGCTATTCATGCCATTGTGAGGAAGTCCGCCTTCTCCTTCTCTCCTGGTATTTGCGTGTGTTCCCAAGATACAGGGGAATCCTAGGACGTTTCAATCCGTGGTGAAAACCTACCACAGGGTCGTTCATAACTCCCCTTCACTTCCATGAAACTGCCCTCCCACACACCTCTCTCCTTAAGGCTGTCTTGGCTTTGGGAATGAATTCCGTCATCTACCTTCTTTCCTCACCATTTGCGTGTGTTCTCAGGCCCTGT
>NW_022610817.1:0-34038 GCF_000309985.2 Brassica rapa
TCGTTCCAATCAAACCAGGATGAATCTCTGTGAGAGAAGCTTGATTTGGATACATAAAGTGGTGGAGAATCACCAGGAAGTTGAATAAATCTCATAGGAGTTGGCAAGAAGAAGTTAATCCCACTTTCAAATCAGGTGATTCCAGTTTCCCAGTTTGGGAATAGCACAGATTCATCGTCGTTCCAATCAACAGGATGAATCACTTTGTGAGAAGCTTGATTTGGATACTAAAGTGGTGGAGAATCACCAGGAAGTTTGAATAAATCTCATAAGAGGTTGGCAAAAAGAAGTTATCCCACTTCAAATCAGGTGATTCTAGTTTCCCAGTTTGGGAATAAGACAGCTTCATCGTCGTTCCAATCAAACCAGGATGAATCACTTTGTGAGAAGCTTTGCATTTAGAGAACTGTATAGAACTTGCATTGTCATTGTTAGAAATTGAAATCTGCTTGTCTTGACTTAGTCCAGTTCTGATTGTTGCTATGCCATAGTTAAATCCATCAGTGATGTATTATAAGCAAATAGTAGTATGTCTAAGCTACTTGAATCATTGGCTTTGATAAAACTAGTGAGCATAAGCATGAATTGAGTCACTCTTGTCATCTTGATTGCATAAGTATCATCTAGACTTGTGTTCCATTTGGATTGAATCTGTTTCATTCATATAGTTAGTGTGTAACCTAATGCATTCATCTATTGTTGCATTTAAAAAAAAAGAAGAAAACAAAACTGAATTGATTGTCTTTGCTTGATTGTCTTGATTGTCTAGCTTGTCTCAAGTATCCTATATTATTGTGGCATTGGTGATCAAACAGGATGGATAATCTTGGTTTGATCCCAATGGGATGATCTGATCTTGCATTGAGTTGTGGTGGTGTTAGGTACACAAGGAATGTGATACATGAAACTCGCCAACAACCAAGAATGTAAAGACAAAGATCTTGTGCCATTGCATATCATCACTAGGACATGTTAGTCCATAATCTACAGGAAGTGTAGTGTGATTGAGTATGCAATGAGAGATGGCCATTGCATAATACCATTGGACATATCTAGTCCTTAGTCTACAGGAAGTGTAGCATGGGTCATTATGCAATGAGAGGCGTGTCTTGTGAGACTCTCTATGGTGATTCAAACACCCTAATTCCTGGTTAAGGAAGAGAGAAAACTCACAAGAAGAAAGCTATCATAAAAGATGATAGTTATTAGACCATGGAGATGCATAGGATCATCACAAGCTTAGCTCCTTCTAGTCTTGGTTCTAAGCTTGAGGGGGAGTCTTAATGCATATGATCCATGGTCAGTAACAAGTCTTTGCAAAGGCTTCTACAAGGATCATCAACCGGACCAAGACAGTGGCGTGTCTAGGCAAGAGGCTGTTCAGAGCAGTCTTGGCGAGTGAAGAAGAACGCTCTCCATCAGTGCGGCTTCAATGAGAGGTGATTGAGGAGAAGCTGATGAATCCATTCTGCCTTTCCAAGAAGTTCATGATGCCATGAAGATGGTGCATTGGCAGAGTTAGGAAACTCACAAAAACACAAGGGAAGTTCCCTTAGACTTTTAAAACCTTTTTATTCATCTTATTCATTGCTTGTGCTTGAAAAGATACGTAAAATGATTATGATTGAATTGTGAGATTGTGTGCATCAAGTGTGATGCAGGATATTCATTTTCTTGTTTTTGATAGGTACTGATGCACCTTTGGGATAATGTATCAGGTACCATTGCTTGAGCCTCACTAAAGGTGTTCCTGGTCATTTCCTAGCTTCTCTAAGGTGGCTGTGAAGTCTGTTGAGAGGGGGAGATTCAAACCAGTTCTATGAAGAGGGCAAGCCGTGTGTGAAGTGTTGATCAGCCTCACTGGTGTTTTGAAGATGATCTGGTCGTGTCCTAGCTTCTCTAAGATGGCTGAGAAGTCAGTTGAGAGGGGGAGACTTCAAACCGGTTCCATGAAGAGGTGAAGCTGAAGTGTGAAGTGTGCGCAAAGCTGTGAAGAGTTGCTGCACCTATTAGGCCGTGATCCAGAGCTTCTTGTGTCCAACCACACTGGTTCTAAGGCACAAGAGCTCACTGGCCAATCCCTAGGCTTTGGAGAGCTCTACTCTTTTTCCCTTGCAAGGTTTTGTCCCAATGGGTTTTCCTTGTAAGGTTTTTAATGAGGGAGACTCTTCAGAGTTCCGAGCTTGGCTTAGGATCTCCTAAAGTCAAGCTTGAGGGGGAGTGTTGATAGGGCAAGCTCTAGAAGATGTCTAGAAGAGTTCAATCAAGCTTCAAAAGTGTTCTGAAGAAGTTATCTTGTGAAGATAAGTCTAGGAAAGACTTAGACTGATCATGTGAGGGCTTTGAAGGAGTTAGAGAGAAGATGGAAGTGTGGT
Organism: Brassica rapa; assembly: GCF_000309985.2. NCBI lineage: Eukaryota > Viridiplantae > Streptophyta > Magnoliopsida > Brassicales > Brassicaceae > Brassica > Brassica rapa. The sequence goes on from NW_022610817.1 coordinate 2,376, forward strand.
GCAAAGATAGGGCCAAGTCCAGGAGGGACTTAGAAGAGTATTTGGGCGAGTGTGCAAACTTAGGGACTGGCTGTACGGATTTGGTACGGAAGTTGTACGGACCGTACGGATCCGTACGGACCGAGACATCCCGAAAGTTCACCAGTCAACCATTTGAGCACATTTGAAGTTGGTGCAAAAATAGGGCACTGGTGAAACTCTTAAGAGAAGAAGACAAAGGAGAGGCTGGCGAGTGACAGGCTGGAAAGGAGAGTCTCTTGCTGTAAAGTAAAAGCAAAAGGAGACCATGTATCTAGCAAAAGAAGTGGGCAGATTCATGGGAGCCTTTAGCTAGCCAATAAGGAGCCAGCCTTCCCTTGACCAGATTCAAATGGACCAATTATCCATCAGGAACAGCACAGCCACGACCAAGACCATCTCTCCATCTCATCCATTCATTTAAATTCAAGTTATAACAGCCCTTAGATTTAGGTTTATGATTGCAAGTTGTAAAGAGCATATATAAGCTCATAAGTGATGTTTTGTAACTCTTAAGTGAGTAAGGGGGTTTCCCTTCTCCTTCTCTAATCTGAAACACTTTCTTAGTCTCTCTAGTCTCTCATCCTGAATCTCTATACACGTTCTCAGTCTTGTTACTAATCTCTTAAACACTTAGACACACAAACACTCATCAAACTTCCTTTCTCTCAAATCGCTTCCAAGCTCTCTCTCTTTACCCATTTGGGTTTCATACACACATACAACCTGAGTACTCTTAAATCTCATAGATTCCAGTTTCCCAGTTTGGGAATAAGACAGCTTCTTCGTCGTTCCAATCAAACCAGGATGAATCACTTTGTGAGAAGCTTGATATGGATACATAAAGTGGTGGAAAATCACCAGGAAGTTGAATAAATCTCATAGGAGTTGGCAAGAAGAAGTTATCCCACTTTCAAATCAGGTGATTCCAGTTTCCCAGTTTGGGAATAGCACAGCTTCATCGTCGTTCCAATCAAACCAGGATGAATCACTTTGTGAGAAGCTTGATTTGGATACATAAAGTGGTGGAGAATCACCAGGAAGTTGAATAAATATCATAGGAGTTGGCAAGAAGAAGTTATCCCACTTTCAAATCAGGTGATTCCAGTTTCCCAGTTTGGGAATAAGACAGCTTCTTCGTCGTTCCAATCAAACCAGGATGACTCACTTTGTGAGAAGCTTGATTTGGATACATAAAGTGGTGGAGAATCACCAGGAAGTTGAATAAATCTCATAGGAGTTGGGATGAAGAAGTTATCCCACTTTCAAATCAGGTGATTCCAGTTTCCCAGTTTGGGAATAGCACAGCTTCATCGTCGTTCCAATCAAACCAGGATGAATCACTTTGTGAGAAGCTTGATTTGGATACATAAAGTGGTGGAGAATCACCAGGAAGTTGAATAAATCTCATAGGAGTTGGCAAGAAGAAGTTATCCCACTTTCAAATCAGGTGATTCCAGTTTCCCAGTTTGGGAATAAGACAGCTTCTTCGTCGTTCCAATCAAACCAGGATGACTCACTTTGTGAGAAGCTTGATTTGGATACATAAAGTGGTGGAGAATCACCAGGAAGTTGAATAAATCTCATAGGAGTTGGCAAGAAGAAGTTATCCCACTTTCAAATCAGGTGATTCCAGTTTCCCAGTTTGGGAATAGGACAGCTTTTCGTCGTTCCAATCAAACCAGGATGAATCTCTTTGTGAGAAGCTTGATTTGGATACATAAAGTGGTGGAGAATCACCAGGAAGTTGAATAAATCTCATAGGAGTTGGCAAGAAGAAGTTATCCCACTTTCAAATCAGGTGATTCCAGTTTCCCAGTTTGGGAATAGCACAGCTTCATCGTCGTTCCAATCAAACCAGGATGAATCACTTTGTGAGAAGCTTGATTTGGATACATAAAGTGGTGGAGAATCACCAGGAAGTTGAATAAATCTCATAGGAGTTGGCAAGAAGAAGTTATCCCACTTTCAAATCAGGTGATTCCAGTTTCCCAGTTTGGGAATAGGACAGCTTCTTCGTCGTTCCAATCAAACCAGGATGAATCTCTTTGTGAGAAGCTTGATTTGGATACATAAAGTGGTGGAGAATCACCAGGAAGTTGAATAAATCTCATAGGAGTTGGCAAGAAGAAGTTATCCCACTTTCAAATCAGGTGATTCCAGTTTCCCAATTTGGGAATAGCACAACTTCATCGTCGTTCAATCAAACCAGGATGAATCACTTTGTGAGAAGGTTGATTTGGATACATAAAGTGGTGGAGAATCACCAGGAAGTTGAATAAATCTCATAGGAGTTGGGATGAAGAAGTTACCCCACATTCAAATCAGGTGATTCCAGTTTCTCAGTTTGGGAATAGCACAATTTCATCGTCGTTCCAGTCAAACCAGGATGAATCACTTTGTGAGAAGCTTGATTTGGATACATAAAGTGGTGGAAAATCACCAGGAAGTTGAATAAATCTCATAGGAGTTGGCAAGAAGAAGTTATCCCACTTTCAAATCAGGTGATTCCAGTTTCCCAGTTTGGGAATAGCACAACATCTTCGTCGTTCCAATCAAACCAGGATGAATCACTTTGTGAGAAGCTTGATTTGGATACATAAAGTGGTGGAGAATCACCAGGAAGTTGAATAAATCTCATAGGAGTTGGGATGAAGAAGTTATCCCACTTTCAAATCAGGTGATTCCAGTTTCCCAGTTTGGGAATAGCACAGCTTCATCGTCGTTCCAATCAAACCAGGATGAATCACTTTGTGAGAAGCTTGATTTGGATACATAAAGTGGTGGAGAATCACCAGGAAGTTGAATAAATCTCATAGGAGTTGGCAAGAAGAAGTTATCCCACTTTCAAATCAGGTGATTCCAGTTTTCCAGTTTGGGAATAAGAAAGCTTCTTCGTCCTTCCAATCAAACCAGGATGAATCACTATGTGAGAAGCTTGATTTGGATACCTAAAGTGGTGGAGAATCACCAGGAAGTTGAATAAATCTCATAGGAGTTGGCAGGAAGAAGTTATCCCACTTTCAAATAAGGTGATTCCAGTTTCCCAATTTGGGAATATGACAGCTTCTTCGTCGTTCCAATCAAACTAGGATGAATCTCTTTGTGAGAAGCTTGATTTGGATACATAAAGTGGTGGAGAATCACCAGGAAGTTGAATAAATCTCATAGGAGTTGGCAAGAAGAAGTTATCCCACTTTCAAATCAGGTGATTCCAGTTTCCCAGTTTGGGAATAGCACAGCTTCTTCGTCGTTCCAATCAAACCAGGATGAATCACTTTGTGAGAAGCTTGATTTGGATACATAAAGTGGTGGAGAATCACCAGGAAGTTGAATAAATCTCATAGGAGTTGGGATGAAGAAGTTATCCCACTTTCAAATCAGGTGATTCCAGTTTCCCAGTTTGGGAATAGCACAGCTTCATCGTCGTTCCAATCAAACCAGGATGAATCACTTTGTGAGAAGCTTGATTTGGATACATAAAGTGGTGGAGAATCACCAGGAAGTTGAATAAATCTCATAGGAGTTGGCAAGAAGAAGTTATCCCACTTTCAAATCAGGTGATTCCAGTTTCCCAGTTTGGGAATAGCACAGCTTCATCGTCGTTCCAATCAAACCAGGATGAATCACTTTGTGAGAAGCTTGATTTGGATACATAAAGTGGTGGAGAATCACCAGGAAGTTGAATAAATCTCATAGGAGTTGGCAAGAAGAAGTTATCCCACTTTCAAATCAGGTGATTCCAGTTTCCCAGTTTGGGAATAAGACAGCTTCTTCGTCGTTCCAATCAAACCAGGATGAATCACTTTGTGAGAAGCTTGATTTGGATACATAAAGTGGTGGAGAATCACCAGGAAGTTGAATAAATCTCATAGGAGTTGGCAAGAAGAAGTTATCCCACTTTCAAATCAGGTGATTCCAGTTTCCCAGTTTGGGAATAAGACAGCTTCTTCGTCGTTCCAATCAAACCAGGATGAATCACTTTGTGAGAAGCTTGATTTGGATACATAAAGTGGTGGAGAATCACCAGGAAGTTGAATAAATCTCATAGGAGTTGGGATGAAGAAGTTATCCCACTTTCAAATCAGGTGATTCCAGTTTCCCAGTTTGGGAATAGCACAGCTTCATCGTCGTTCCAATCAAACCAGGATGAATCACTTTGTGAGAAGCTTGATTTGGATACATAAAGTGGTGGAGAATCACCAGGAAGTTGAATAAATCTCATAGGAGTTGGCAAGAAGAAGTTATCCCACTTTCAAATCAGGTGATTCCAGTTTCCCAGTTTGGGAATAAGACAGCTTCTTCGTCGTTCCAATCAAACCAGGATGAATCACTTTGTGAGAAGCTTGATTTGGATACATAAAGTGGTGGAGAATCACCAGGAAGTTGAATAAATCTCATAGGAGTTGGCAAGAAGAAGTTATCCCACTTTCAAATCAGGTGATTCCAGTTTCCCAGTTTGGGAATAGGACAGCTTCTTCGTCGTTCCAATCAAACCAGGATGAATCACTTTGTGAGAAGCTTGATTTGGATACATAAAGTGGTGGAGAATCACCAGGAAGTTGAATAAATCTCATAGGAGTTGGCAAGAAGAAGTTATCCCACTTTCAAATCAGGTGATTCCAGTTTCCCAGTTTGGGAATAGCACAGCTTCATCGTCGTTCCAATCAAACCAGGATGAATCACTTTGTGAGAAGCTTGATTTGGATACATAAAGTGGTGGAGAATCACCAGGAAGTTGAATAAATCTCATAGGAGTTGGCAAGAAGAAGTTATCCCACTTTCAAATCAGGTGATTCCAGTTTCCCAGTTTGGGAATAGGACAGCTTCTTCGTCGTTCCAATCAAACCAGGATGAATCACTTTGTGAGAAGCTTGATTTGGATACATAAAGTGGTGGAGAATCACCAGGAAGTTGAATAAATCTCATAGGAGTTGGCAAGAAGAAGTTATCCCACTTTCAAATCAGGTGATTCCAGTTTCCCAGTTTGGGAATAGCACAGCTTCATCGTCGTTCAATCAAACCAGGATGAATCACTTTGTGAGAAGCTTGATTTGGATACATAAAGTGGTGGAGAATCACCAGGAAGTTGAATAAATCTCATAGGAGTTGGGATGAAGAAGTTATCCCACTTTCAAATCAGGTGATTCCAGTTTCCCAGTTTGGGAATAGCACAGCTTCATCGTCGTTCCAATCAAACCAGGATGAATCACTTTGTGAGAAGCTTGATTTGGATACATAAAGTGGTGGAAATCACCAGGAAGTTGAATAAATCTCATAGGAGTTGGCAAGAAGAAGTTATCCCACTTTCAAATCAGGTGATTCCAGTTTCCCAGTTTGGGAATAAGACAGCTTCTTCGTCGTTCCAATCAAACCAGGATGAATCACTTTGTGAGAAGCTTGATTTGGATACATAAAGTGGTGGAGAATCACCAGGAAGTTGAATAAATCTCATAGGAGTTGGGATGAAGAAGTTATCCCACTTTCAAATCAGGTGATTCCAGTTTCCCAGTTTGGGAATAGCACAGCTTCATCGTCGTTCCAATCAAACCAGGATGAATCACTTTGTGAGAAGCTTGATTTGGATACATAAAGTGGTGGAGAATCACCAGGAAGTTGAATAAATCTCATAGGAGTTGGCAGAAGAAGTTATCCCACTTTCAAATCAGGTGATTCCAGTTTCCCAGTTTGGGAATAGGACAGCTTCTTCGTCGTTCCAATCAAACCAGGATGAATCTCTTTGTGAGAAGCTTGATTTGGATACATAAAGTGGTGGAGAATCACCAGGAAGTTGAATAAATCTCATAGGAGTTGGCAAGAAGAAGTTATCCCACTTTCAAATCAGGTGATTCCAGTTTCCCAGTTTGGGAATAGCACAGCTTCATCGTCGTTCCAATCAAACCAGGATGAATCACTTTGTGAGAAGCTTGATTTGGATACATAAAGTGGTGGAGAATCACCAGGAAGTTGAATAAATCTCATAAGAGTTGGGAAGAAGAAGTTATCCCACTTTCAAATCAGGTGATTCCAGTTTCCCAGTTTGGGAATAGCACAGCTTCATCGTCGTTCCAATCAAACCAGGATGAATCACTTTGTGAGAAGCTTGATTTGGATACATAAAGTGGTGGAGAATCACCAGGAAGTTGAATAAATCTCATAGGAGTTGGCAAGAAGAAGTTATCCCACTTTCAAATCAGGTGATTCCAGTTTCCCAGTTTGGGAATAGCACAGCTTCTTCGTCGTTCCAATCAAACCAGGATTAATCGTTTTGTGAGAAGCTTGATTTGGATACATAAAGTGGTGGAGAATCACCAGGAAGTTGAATAATCATAGGAGTTGGCAAGAAGAAGTTATCCCATTTTCAAATCATGTGATTCCAGTTTCCCAGTTTGTGAATAACACAGCTTCTTCATCGTTCCAATCAAACCAGGATGAATCACTTTGTGAGAAGCTTGATTTGGATACATAAAGTGGTGGAGAATCACCAGGAAGTTGAATAAATCTCATAGGAGTTGGGATGAAGGAGTTATCCCACTTTCAAATCAGGTGATTCCAGTTTCCCAGTTTGGGAATAGCACAGCTTCATCGTCGTTCCAATCAAACCAGGATGAATCACTTTGTGAGAAGCTTGATTTGGATACATAAAGTGGTGGAGAATCACCAGGAAGTTGAATAAATCTCATAGGAGTTGGCAAGAAGAAGTTATCCCACTTTCAAATCAGGTGATTCCAGTTTCCCAGTTTGGGAATAAGACAGCTTCTTCGTCGTTCCAATCAAACCAGGATGACTCACTTTGTGAGAAGCTTGATTTGGATACATAAAGTGGTGGAGAATCACCAGGAAGTTGAATAAATCTCATAGGAGTTGGCAAGAAGAAGTTATCCCACTATCAAATCAGGTGATTCCAGTTTTCCAGTTTGGGAATAGGACAGCTTCATCGTCGTTCCAATCAAACCGGGATGAATCACTTTGTGAGAAGCTTGATTTGGATACCTAAAGTGGTGGAGAATCACCAGGAAGTTGAATAAATCTCATAGGAGTTGGGATGAAGAAGTTATCCCACTTTCTGTTAAGATGAGGGGAGTTAAGTGAAGAAGGGAGATGAGGCTTGAGTAGAATGAGGATAAGGAAGGCTAGGAAGGTTTGGGAGCTTTGAGATCAACCAGTCCGTACAAGGCCGTACAAGGCCGTACATGACCGTACAGGATGGGATCGACCAAAGCTCAACCAAACCTTACCTTGAGTTACCCGAGTAACTTAGGTAAAGAGGAGAAGTTACCTTAGCCTTTGTGGGATGGATCAGACTGTTGGAAAGGATAAGGGAGAGTCTTGGACAGGCTGTCACAGCTGGAAAGTAAAAGCAAAAGGCAGCATCCAGCTAAAGATGCTTCACACGGATTGATCACCTCATTGGATGGTTTTGAATTAAGCCTTGACTCCACATGCTTATCTTATCCTCTTGTTTACGAAAACCCTAAGCTCTCTCTTCATATAAATATGTAAACTCTCTCATTAATATAATCAAGCAAGTTATGAGTCTCTCTTAGTCTTTTAGTCTCTCAATGGTTCTATACTAGACTCTTAATCTCATTTCATACTCAAATCTCTTCTAAATCACTTCTAGTCTTTCTTATTCACTCATATTACTCTACTCAATCCTAAAAGTGATATGGTATCAGAGCCAGGTTCATAGAGAACTTGGTTTCGTTGGGTTCTTTGAAGATTCAAGATTGAAGCTTTGAAGAAACAGTTTGGTGTTATTGTGTTCTTAAGCGGTTCTGGGTAGTCTTTCTGAGTTCTATTGGGTGTTTGAGGTGTTATTGAAGCTGTGTGAAGCTGCTAGTGTTCGCTCAAGACAGTTACCTCAAGAGAAAGTTATTGAAGTCTAAAGGGTTCTACATTCAACATGGAGAGTGGGATGAACATGAACATGAAGGTTGCGGTTTGTTTCAAGGGAAACAACTACTTGGTGTGGTCTCGGATGGTGAGAACCACAGTGGGAAGCAAGGGGCTTTGGAAGCACATCACGCCAGGAGAAGCTCCAAAGCTCATCACTCAAGGAGAAGCTGAAGATGAAGCCGCAAGCAAGGCAGAAGAGAAGTGGCATCAAGAGGACATGCTGGTGATGTCTGTCCTTCATGCTTCCCTTGAGCCGGTTATTCTGGATGCATACAGCTACTGTGAGTCTGCTAATAATGAGATCCTAGGACCCTTCTCTGGATGGTTTGGATAGATCCTTGCATAAATGAATCAAAGACTCAAGTTTATCAAGGCTGTGGATCGAATGGTGACACAAGAGGCTGCGGAAAGGCTCCTTGATACTCCTAGACTTAGATCGGATATGACACACCTTCCTAAAGCCCTTGGGCGTTGGATATTACACACCAACAGACTGGATACTACACACCAGACACTCTCTTAACTCGTGAAAGCAAGGGAGAAGAAAACACAAGGTTTAAACAAAAGATAACTTGATTAGAATGAGGGTTTTGTTAAAATGAGTTGTTCAGTATATGGGGAGATGGCTTAAGGAGTTGAGGATGTGAGAATGTGTAGGCAAAGGGAAGGAAGGTTAGGGATCGACCAGGCCGTACAAGAGGCCGTACCGGCCGTACCGTCCGTACTGTCCGGGTCGATCCATAACTCGACCAAGAGAGAAGTTACCCGGGTGAAAGGGTTAAACGGCCAAAGGGGTTTACCTTAAGGGAAATGACCGTTTGGATGGATAGAGTGACTGAGCCTTATCCACACAGGCTGGAACAGGCTGTAAAGGCAAAAGGAACCGAGTCCAAGATGCCAAAAGCGTGTGACAGCTCTCAATGGATTAGTTTTGAATTAAAGCAACCTTATCCTTGACCTCACATGCTTAGTCTCTCTAAAACCCTTGTATCTGATCCTATATATTGTAAACTCTGCCTTGATTAATGAATAACACGAGTTCATCATATTCTCTCTCTAGTTCATCATGTTTCTCTTCTACATTTCATAAATCATCTCATCTCACTTTAATCTTTCTCTAAATCTCTCAATACCTGTTTCAACTCTCTAAAATCATAGGTTTGTGATACACTTAAATAGAGATATCCTTGTACATGCACAAGGTCTCGAAAACATAAGAAAACATAAAGGAAAAGGCTCCACACGGTTTCAAAGTAATAACACAACACTTAGACTAAAATATAATATAAGATAGATGATGAAGTCGGTCCAAGATGCCTTAGGCCGAGTTGCATCCAAGATACATCAACTAGGAATGTGTAAGTGAACTTGATACCTCATTAAAAACCTTGATTAGAAAACCCAGTGGGACAAAACTAATCAAGGGAAAAAGAGTATACCAAGCCACTTGCCTAGATGATGATCAGCTTGATGGTAAGATCACATGAATGGTGATGAGTGTGTCTTGGTGGCTCAAGCTTCTACCAAGACAGTCTTCTTGCTCCTTAGAGATCTTCAGTATGTTTCCAACAGCTTCCTTGAGTCTCCTTGTCATTGCACGAGTTATAGGACCTGTGGGAATGGCTAGGACAGCTTCCTCTTCAGCTAGTGTATCTTCAGTCTCTCCTTCTTCATCTTTATCAACTAGCTGGTCCATGATCATATCATCCCCTCCCACTTGAAAAGGATTTGTCCTCAAATCTGGCTCATCTGCAATAAAAGGGATCAAGTCAGTAACATTGAAGCTGTTACTCACATCATACTTACCTTGCAAATCCAGTTTGTAGGCATTGTTGCTGATCTTCCTTATGACCTCAAAAGGTCCATCAATCCGCGGCATCAGCTTGGACTTCCTTTCATTGGGAAACCTTTCTTTCCTTAGGTGAATCCAGACCTGATCACCCACTTCAAAGACCATCTCACGCCTTCCTTTGTTAGCATGCTTAACATACTGTTTGGTTGTTGCCTCAATGTTGAGCCTAGCCTGCTCGTGGAGTTGTTTTACCATCTCTGCCTTCTTTTTGCCATCAACGCTGAACCTTTCACACTCAGGTAAAGGGATTAAATCCAAAGGAGAGTTGGGATTGAACCCATAAACAATCTCAAAAGGGGAAAACTTAGAAGTAGAATGCACAGCATGATTGTATGCAAATTCAAAATGAGGCAAATAGTCTTCCCATGATTTCAAGTTTTTCTTTATGAATGCACGCAAGAGTATTCCAAGAGTCCTATTAACTACTTCAGTTTGTCCATCAGTTTGTGGGTGACAAGTAGTAGAAAACAAGAGTTTAGTACCTAACTTAGACCAAAGAGTCTTCCAAAAATAACTAAGAAACTTAGTATCTCTATCAGAAACAATAGTCTTAGGTATGCCATGTATGCGCACAATCTCTTTAAAGAACAAGTTAGCAATATGCAATGCATCATCAGTTTTGTGACAAGCTATGAAATGTGCCATCTTTGAGAACCTATCCACAACCACAAAGATAGAATCCTTTCCAGTCCTAGTTCTAGGCAAGCCAACAATGAAATCCATAGATATGTCATTCCAAGGATGATAAGGTATAGGGAGAGGAGTATACAAACCGTGAGACTGAACCTTAGACTTGGCTTGCTTGCAAGTTGCACATCTCTCACATAGTTTCTCCACATCTCTTTTCATCCGAGGCCAAAAGAAGTGATCCTGCAAAGTTTTAAGAGTCTTTGCAATACCAAAGTGACCCATGAGACTCCCTCCATGTGATTCCCTAACAAACAAATCTCTCAAAGAGCAATTAGGCACACACAGTCTATTATCATAAAAGAGGAATCCATCATGTCTAAAATAATGTCCAGCAGCAAATTTCTCACAAGAGTTATAAGCTTCTTTAAAATCTGGATCAGATTCATACATATCTTTAATCTGCTCAAAACCTAACAGCTTAGCATCAAGAGTGTTTAAGAGAACATACCTTCGAGATAGTGCATCAGCAACTATATTTTCTTTACCTTGTTTGTACTTGATGACATAAGGAAAGGTTTCTATGAATTCTACCCATCTTGCGTGTCTCTTGCTGAGCTTGTTCTGTCCTTTCAAGTACTTGAGAGACTCATGATCAGTGTGTATCACAAACTCCTTGGGCCACAAGTAATGCTGCCAAGTCTGCAAAGCTCTCACCAAGGCATACAATTCCTTATCATAAGTTGCATAGTTGAGAGTGGCGCCTCCAAGCTTCTCACTGAAATAAGCTATGGGTCTCTTTTCCTGCATCAAAACAGCACCCACTCCAATACCAGAAGCATCACATTCAATCTCAAAGGTTTTATTAAAATCTGGAAGTATAAGAAGAGGGGCGTGAGTAAGCTTCTCTTTAAGGCATTGGAAAGCAGTCTCTTGTGCTTCTCCCCACTTGAATCCGACTTCTTTCTTTATCACTTCAGTCAAGGGAGCTGCTATAGTGCTAAAGTCTTTAACAAACCGCCTGTAGAAACCAGCAAGGCCGTGGAAGCTCCTCACTTCACTTATAGTCTTTGGAATTGGCCATTCTTGAATTGCTCTCACCTTCTCCTGATCCACCTTTACTCCATCTGCACTCACAACAAAGCCTAGGAAGACCAAGTTATCCGTACAAAAAGTGCATTTCTTAAGGTTAGCAAACAGTTTTTCTTTTCTCAACACATCAAGAACAGACTTAAGATGATCTATATGCTCTCCTAGGTTCTTACTGTAAACAAGGATATCATCAAAGTATACTACCACAAACAAACCTATGAAAGATCTAAGCACATGATTCATCAATCTCATAAAAGTGCTAGGAGCATTGGTTAATCCAAAAGGCATGACTAACCACTCATACAACCCATGCTTAGTCTTAAAGGCTGTTTTCCACTCATCTCCCTCTTTCATTCTTATTTGATGATATCCACTCTTCAAATCTATCTTAGAAAAGACACTAGAACCATGCAACTCATCAAGCATATCATCTAATCTAGGAATAGGGTGGCGATACTTCACTGTTATATTGTTGATTGCTCTACAATCAACACACATGCGCCAGCTCCCATCTTTCTTAGGCACAAGGAGCACAGGCACAGCACATGGGCTCATACTCTCACGGATATGGCCTTTCTCCATCAGTTCCTCAACCTGTCTTTGTAGCTCCTTGGTTTCCACAGGATTAGTTCTGTATGCTGGTCTGTTGGGAAGAGTAGCTCCTGGTACAAAATCAATCTGATGCTCAATCCCTCGAATAGGTGGCAAACCTATGGGATTATCTTCTGGAAATACATCCTGGTATTCCTGTAAAAGAGCTGACATCTCACTCGGATACACCGGTGTACAATCAGTTAGAGACAAAAGAGATTCTTTAAAAATAAATAAGAGAACCGATTGATGAGAATAAAGAGATCTTTTGATTTCACTAGCTTTAGCATAGAAGTTGTGTTGCTTATCTGGTTTGAGATCAATCTCTTTCTTTTTCTGAAGCTGAAGCTGATCTTCATGCACTTCTTTAGGAGTTAGAGGTACCAAGACAGTTCGCTTGCCGTTGAACTCAAAAGAATGTTTGTTGGTGAAGCCATCATGGATGACACGCCTATCAAACTGCCAAGGCCTTCCCAGTAGTATGTGGCTGGCTTCCATGGGTATCACATCACAGAGAATGTCATCTTCATACCTCCCAATGGACAAGGGTATAGAAACCTGAGTAGATACCCTCATCTCACCCTCTTCATTAAGCCACTGCAGCCGGTAAGGTTTAGGATGCTTTTGAGCTTTCAAACCAAGCTTCTTCACCATTGTCTCGCTAGCAACATTAACACAGCTTCCACCGTCGATGATCAGGCTGCAGACCTTTCCTTGCACCAGACAACGTGTGTAGAACAAGTTCTCTCTTTGTTCTTGCTCCTCAGTTTTGTTTTGCAAACTGAGAGTTCTTCTTGCAACCAAAAGTCTACCTTGAACTGGTTCTTCCTCATACTCAGCTTCTGATAGTTCTTGATCAGTCCTTAGTTTCTCATCTTCAGATTCAAACTCTCCATTCTTCAGAAGAATCATAACTCTCTTGTTAGTACACTCATTAGCATAGTGCCCACGCCCTTGGCACTTAAAACACTTCACATCTCTTGCACGCGAGCTTGTAGCTTCCACTTTACCCTTATCTTTGCTGTAGATGCTACTAGACTTAGATTCTTCTTTTGGCTGTGGCTTGCTCTCCTTTTGATAGCTTGGTTTATCTTCCTTAGAGGTCTGGTATCTACTGGAACCATAGCTGCCACGCGCATAACTTCTTCTCTTAACTTGCTGCTCCACCAAGATAGCTTTGTGTAGCATCTCCTCTATCTCCAAGTAGTGTTGCATCTCCACTCTATCTTGTATCTCACGGTTGAGTCCACCAAGAAAACGTGCCATAGTAGCTTCACTGTCCTCAGATACACAAGCTTTTAGCATAAGCAATTCCATCTCTTGAAAGTATTCCTCTACAGACTTTGTTCCTTGTGTGAGCAGTCTCAGCTTTTGATGAAGATCACGGTGATAATGACTTGGTACAAACCTCTTGCGCATCACAGCTTTCATCTCTGCCCATGTTTCAATGGGGAATTCACCATTGCGCCTCTTGTTTGTAACCAACTGATCCCACCAGCTCAATGCATAATCATTGAACTCGGTAGCAGCTACTTGAATCTTCTTAGTCTCTGAGTAATGCTGACAGTTGAAAACGACTTCGATCTTCTTCTCCCACTCAAGATAGGCATCTGGATCAGCTTTACCATGGAAAGGAGGGATCTTAAGCTTCAATCCTGATAGCTCATTGCGTCTATGCCTTCGGCCCTCATGATCATGTCGAGACCTTCTACTGCTATGTCTCGAACCGGAGCTATGGCTACTTCTCTCATAGAAGTTATCAGTTTCTTCTGATCCAGCATGCTCACGCTGACCTTGTCTGTTTCTTCTTTGCTCACGTCTCTGGCCAGATGCTTGTCCTTGCCCATCATTTGGTCTCTGATCATACTTCTCTTCCAGCAACTTCACCATCGCGTCCATTACTTGTTTGGTGATTGCTTCTTGTAACATTTTGTTCCTTCTCATAAAAGTTTCATCGTCCTCCTCAGATCCCAATGAGGAAGATCTCATGGTCCTTCCAAGCTTAACTTGTTCCACATGGTTAAGCTTGAGGGGGAGTATTGAAATGAGGTGATGCAACTATGTGATATGAAGCTAGAGAAGGTTAGAGGCTTGAGGATGAAGTTAGGGATGTGAGTGTACGGACAGGCCGTACAAGGTGGCCGTACAAGGTAAAGAAGAAGTTACCATGACCGTTTAACCAAGAGGGGAGTAAACGGATCATTCTTACCTTCTACCATGCTCTACTTGGATCAGACCGTTGAGAGAGCTTGAGGAGCGCATCTGACAGGCTGTGCCAGGCTGTGACAGACTGTCAGCATCCTAGTCAAAGATCCAAGATGCTTCACACGCGGGAAGAAGCTCATTGGATGCTTTATGATATGCGCTCCTCTCCTGGTTGACTACACATGCTTTAGCTTATCTTTAAACCTTGTAAACCCTAAGCTCTCATACTATATAAGTTGTAACCTCATCAGATTAATGATTAACGAGATTGAATCACTCTCTCTCTACTCTCTCTCTAGTTTAAATCTCAAAGTCTCTTACTCACTCTCAAACCATGATACTTGTTTGAATCTTTCACTAAACTTCTCTTTAATCTTTCTTAATCTCTCAATACCTTCTTAAATCTCTAAAATCTCATACAAGAGGCGAAATGGGCACTATTGAAGCATGTAGAGTCAAGGTTGCTTTCCGGATGATTGGATGATAAGGATCACACGCTTTGCCTCTTTACAGCCTGTTCCAGCCTGGCACGCTCTTCCCTTATCCACTCAACGGTCTGATCCCTTCTCCTTAAGTCCCCAAGGTAACATTTCCTTGTTACCGTTTCACTTGGTCGAGGTTGGGTAAGTTTTGGTCGAGACCTTTGGTATGGACGGTACGGCCATGTACGGCCTTGTACGGACGTCCGTACCATTCACACTCAAACTCCCTAAGCTTCTCCATCTCTTCTTCTCTTCAACTCCTCTTCTCTCCATACTCATATAATCAACTCAACTCAACACTCCCCCTCAAGCTTAGCTTTGTGAAAGCCTAAGCTTGGAAAGCTACAAGATCTTCCTCATTAAAAACCTCACCAAAGAAAACCCAATGGGATAAAACTTTGATGAGGGAAAAAGAGTAAAGACCTTGCAGCTAAGGGGATTAGCTCCTTCTCTTCCCAAGATCAATGAGTCCCAATCTGATGTGAATGGACTCCATAGTCTTTTGCCTTGCAGCCTTGGTGAACACATCTGCTAGCTGATCTTCACTCCTTGTATAGCATGGCAAGATCACTCCTAGCACAATCATCTGTCTCACCTTGTGGCAATCAACTTCAATATGCTTGGTCCTCTCATGAAACACCGAGTTGGATGCAATGTGGATGGCAGCTTGATTGTCACAATGCATTGTCATTGGAGTTGCTTGATCAATCTCCAAGTTCTTCAAGATGCCTTTGATCCATACCAACTCGTTGGTAAGCTTCAGCATGGCTCTATACTCGGCTTCTGCACTTGAACATGACACTACCTTCTGCTTCTTGCTCTTCCAAGTCACCAAGTTGCCTCCAATGAATGTGCAATAGCCTGTGGTTGATCTCCTGTCTGCTCTATCACCAGCCCAATCCGCATCACAGTATCCCACCACTTCAGTGCTTCCATTGCAGCCCATCCATACTCCTTGATCAGGTGAGCCGTTGAGATACATCAATATCCTCTCCACCATGTGCCAGTGATGCTCCTTAGGCACTTGCATGTGTTGACTCACCTGATTCACAGCAAAACAAATGTCAGGTCTAGTTATAGTAAGATAAATCAATTTGCCAACTAGTTTTCTATAGAGTTTAGGATCCTGATAAGGTTTGCTGTCTTCAATCTCCCCCTCTCGTGGGACTTTGTAGCCATCCTCCATAGGCATCCTTGCTGTCTTGCCTCCATAAGCACCTGCACCTTTCAAAAGATCAAGTGTATATTTCCTTTGAGACATGAACAAACCTTCCTTGGATCTACATATCTCAATTCCAAGGAAGTATTTCATTTCTCCCAAGTCTTTAATCTCAAACATGGATCTAAGAAACTCCTTGGTTGCTATGATACCTTCCTTATCACTCCCTGTGATAATGATATCATCAACATACACAAGGAGTGCAATCATACCTGAGGGAGTCGTGAGAGTGAAGAGAGTGTGATCTAGTTCAGACTTCTTGAAGCCTCGGCCATTTAGAGTAGTGCTCAACTTGTTGTACCAAGCTCTTGGTGATTGCTTCAGTCCATAGATGGCTTTCTTCAATCTCAACACATTCCCACTCTTTACTAAGTGTTCAAGGCCTGGAGTGTTAAGATGAGGAGAGTTAAGTGAAGAAGGGAGATGAGGCTTGAGTAGAATGAGGATAAGGAAGGCTAGGAAGGTTTGGGAGCTTTGAGATCAACCAGTCCGTACAAGGCCGTACAAGGCCATACATGACCGTAGAAGATGGGATCGACCAAAGCTCAACCAAACCTTACCTTGAGTTACCCGAGTTACTTAGGTAAAGAGGAGAAGTTACCTTAGCCTTTGTGGGATGGATCAGACCGTTGAAAAGGATAAGGGAGAGTCTTGGACAGGCTGTCACAGCTGGAAAGTGAAAGCAAAAGGAAGCAGCCAGCTAAAGATGCTTCACACGGATTGATCACCTCATTGGATGGTTTTGAATTAAGCCTTGACTCCACATGCTTATCTTATCCTCTTGTTTACGAAAACCCTAAGCTCTCTCTTCATATAAATATGTAAACTCTATCATTAATATTATCAAGCAAGTTATGAGTCTCTCTTAGTCTCTCTCTTGTTCTTACTTTAGACTCTTAATCTCATTTTATACTTTAATCCTCTCTAAATCTCTTCTAATCTTTCCTAAATACTCAGATCACTCTAAACATCACTAAAAGTGATATGGTATCAGAGCCAGGTTAGTGAGAGCCTGAGGTCGTGTGAGATTCTTTGAAGCCTCAAGGTTGAAGCTTTGAAGAAACTCTTGTGTGTTTTTGTGTGTTTGAGAGTTTCTGGGTACTTTTCAAGTTCAAGACTGGTTGTGGTGTGTCATCTGAAGCTGTGTGGGTTGAAGATCGAGGCTGTGAAGGTTTCTACAAGTCATTCAACTCAAGATAAAGTTTCTGAAGCTTAGAGAGTTCATCATTCAACATGGAGAGTGGGATGAACATGAACATGAAGGTAGCTGTGTGTTTCAAGGGAACCAACTACTTGGTGTGGTCTCGGATGGTGAGAACCACGGTGGGAAGCAAGGGGTTGTGGAAGCACATCACCCCCAGAGAATCTCCAAAACTCATCACTCAAGGAGAGGATGATGGTGAGGCTGCAAGCAAGGCGGAAGAGAAGTGGCATCAAGAGGACATGCTGGTGATGTATGTGCTTCATGCGTCACTTGAGCCGGCTATTCTGGATGCATACAGCTACGGTGAGTCTGCTAAGGAGCTGTGGGATACTTTGAAGAAGGTGTATGTATACACTTTTGTGTATTAGAGCATGATTCAAATAATCAGAGATAATCAGATGAAAAGATTAAAGAGATTAAGAGATTTTAGTGAGAGAATAAAGAGAGAGACTCAAAACTCCATTAATTATTAAAGATGAGGTTTACAACATATTTATGTGAGAGAGACAATACATTTCGAAATCCATAAGATAAGAAAGAGATTCAGAGCATGTGTAGTCAAAGAGAGCCATCCAAAAGCATCCAATGGGAGTCTTCACATGCTTGATCCCTTTGGCATCTTTTACTAGATGCTGTCTACTTTACAGCCTGTCTCCAGCCTCTCTAGCTTGAGAAAACCTTATCCAGACTACTCCTTCCTTATCCAAGAGCTCCTTGGTCGTGGGTAACTATCCAAAGTGAAGCAAGATCACTTTCCAAGCTTTAACTGAGTTACCACAGTAAAACTAAAGTTACTGTGGTAAAACTCCAAAGTTACTGTATGCCTCAATCCTCTTTCTCTATCAATATCTCCTCTCTTTATTACCTCATCTCAACACTCCCCCTCAAGCTTGACCATGTGGAACAAGTCAAGCTTGGAAACCATGAAGACCTCCCTCATTAAAAACCTCACCAAAGAAAACCCATTGGGATAAAACTTTGATGAGGGAAAAAGAGTGGAGACTCCATGGTTAAGGGGCTCAGCTCCTGGGAGTAAGATCAATGAGTCCAAGCCTGGATAGTATGGACTCCATTGTCTTCAATCTCGCTGCCTTGGTAAACACATCTGCAAGCTGATCTTCACTTCTTGTATAACATGGCAGAATCACTCCTAGGATAATCATCTGCCTCACCTTATGACAATCAACCTCTATGTGCTTTGTTCTCTCATGAAACACTGAGTTGGAGGCAATGTGGATAGCTGCTTGATTGTCACAATGCATAGTCATAGGAGCACTCTGCTCAATCTCTAGATGCTTCAAGATCCCCTTGATCCACACCAACTCGTTTGTCAGCTTCAACATGGCTCTATACTCAGCTTCAGCACTTGAACAAGAGATAACCTTCTGCTTCTTACTCTTCCAAGTAACCAAGTTCCCTCCAATGAATGTACAATACCCAGTAGTTGATCTCCTGTCCACTCTATCTCCTGCCCAATCAGCATCACAATACCCAACCACTTCTGTACTGCCATTACAGCCCATCCAAACTCCTTGTCCAGCCGTCCCACTCAAATACCTCAGTATCCTATCAACCATCTTCCAGTGATGGACCTTTGGCGCCTGCATATGTTGACTCACTTGATTCACAGCAAAGCATATATCTGGCCTGGTAATAGTCAAGTAGATCAGCTTGCCAACCATCTTCCTATACAGCTTAGCATTATGAGATTTAGAGAATCTGAGTTGTATATGAGAGAGTAGTATGATTTAGGGTGAGTAGAGAAAGGATTAGTGACTAATGGATAATCATGATCGAAATGTGTAGAGAGATTAATAGGATAGAACTGTCTGCTTTGTATTAATCATGAGTGTCAACAATATATAGTGAGGCTACAATGGGTTAAGGGTTTCGCAAATGGTCACTATTGTAAGGGATAAGAAGTTGCTTTAATTTAAACTCTCCAATAAGCTTCTCCTTTGTGATAAAGCACCTTTAGCCTTATCCAGCTCTTGACAGCCTGGCTAAGCTCTTCCTTATCCTCTCCAAACGGTCACACTCGCCAGTAGTTACCCCAAGTAACTTCTCCTTTCACTCTTAAGTTACTTGATCATGGTAACTTCAATCTGGTCGAGGTGTGGGTGACTTTAACCTGTACGGCCTGTACGGTCAGTACGGATGGTACGGCTTGGGTCGACTCCAACTCTCCCATCTCCTTCCCTTTACACATCTTAGCCTCCTTATCTCATGACTTCATTTTAACACTCCCCCTCAAGCTTAGCTTTGTGAAAGTCTAAGCTTGGATGACCATGAGATCTTCCTCATTAAAAACCTAACCAAGGAAAACCCATTGGGACAAAACCTTGATGAGGGAAAAAGAGTAAAGACCTCACAGCCAAAGGGGCTCAGCTCCTTCTCTTCCCAAGATCAATGAGGCCCAACCTGATGTGAATGGACTCCATTGTCTTCTGTCTCGCAGCTTTAGTGAACACATCAGCCAACTGATCTTCACTTCTTGTGTAGCATGGCAGGATGACTCCTAAGATGATCATCTGCCTCACCTTGTGACAATCCACTTCAATGTGCTTGGTTCTCTCATGGAACACCGAGTTGGAGGCAATGTGGATGGAAGCTTGGTTATCACAATGCATTGTCATTGGCGTGGCTTGATCAATCTCCAAATGCTTCAAGATGCCCTTGATCCACACCAGCTCGTTGGTCAGCTTCAGCATAGCTCTATACTCAGCTTCTGCACTTGAGCAAGACACCACCTTCTGCTTCTTACTCTTCCAAGTAACCAAGTTGCCTCCAATGAATGTGCAATAGCCTGTGGTTGATCTCCTGTCTGCTCTATCACCAGCCCAATCCGCATCACAGTATCCAACCACTTCAGTGCTTCCATTGCAACCCATCCATACACCTTGATCAGGTGAGCCGTTGAGATACATCAAGATTCTCTCCACCATGCGCCAGTGATGCTCCTTAGGCACTTGCATGTGTTGACTCACCTGATTCACAGCAAAACAAATGTCAGGTCTAGTTATGGTAAGATAAATCAATTTGCCAACTAGTTTTCTATAGAGTTTAGGATCCTGATAAGGTTTGCTGTCTTCAATCTCCCCCTCTCGTGGGACTTTGTAGCCATCCTCCATAGGCATCCTTGCTGTCTTGCCTCCATAAGCACCTGCACCTTTCAAAAGATCAAGTGTATACTTCCTTTGGGACATGAACAAACCTTCCTTGGATCTACATATCTCAATTCCAAGAAAGTATTTCATTTCTCCCAAGTCTTTAATCTCAAACATTGATTTAAGAAACTCCTTGGTTGCTATGATACCTTCCTTATCACTTCCCGTGATAATGATATCATCAACATACACAAGGAGTGCAATCATACCTGAGGGAGTTGTGAGAGTGAAGAGAGTGTGATCTAGTTCAGACTTCTTGAAACCTCGGCCATTAAGGGTAGTGCTCAGCTTGTTATACCATGCTCTTGGTGATTGCTTCAATCCATAGATAGCTTTCTTTAGTCTCAACACATTCCCTTTCTTCACCAAGTGTTCCAAGCCTGGAGGTGGATGCATATACACTTCATCCTCAAGCTCTCCTTGTAGAAATGCATTTTTCACATCCATTTGCCATAAGCCCCATCCAAGATTCACAGCCAAGCTTAATACAATCCGGATTGTGTGTAGCTTAGCTACTGGTGCAAAGGTCTCAATGTAATCTTCTCCATATGTTTGAGTGAAACCTCTTGCAACCAGTCTTGACTTCTTCCTCTCAACCTGACCATCAGCCTTATACTTGATTGTGAAAATCCATCTACTAGTCACAGCCTTCTTCCCTTTTGGCAACTCACTCTCATACCATGTATCATTCTTTATCATAGCTCCTGCCTCAGCTCCAACTGATTCCTTCCACTCCTTGTCTTGTATTGCCTCTTCATAGCTTCTTGGGATATAACCCTCATCCAGATTTACCATGAATGCACAATGTGCTTCAGGATACTGAGCAAAGGAACACACAGCTTGAGAAGGATGCTCCACAGCTTGGGCATTGTAGTACACTCTCGTGTTTACCCAAGAGGAAGGATCCTTCCTCAGCCTTGTACTTCTTCTTAGTTGTGGCTGTGGTTGAGGAGTCGGCTCTCTTACTTCTTCTTGAGTTTCATCACCTGATGACTCTTCCATTGGTACTGATTCGGTCTCCACACCATCTTGTGTTGTTTCTACACCACCTTGATCATGTGACGCCAAATCCTCACCTCTTCTCTCACTTGAGCTTTCTTGAGCTCCTGTTTCTTCTCCCCCCTCATGATGAAGGTGGGGTTGTTCTGTATCCCCCATAGGTTGTGGAGATGTTCTCGGACAGCTCCCTCCACTAGGCTGGTTTTGAGACACTTTAATCCCAAGGTTCTCCAAGATAATCCGCAGCACACCAGCCTTGTCTGATGTGATATCCTTCAAGTCTTCCTGATTCTTCTCATCATAGTATCCCCGTGATTCAATGAACTTCACATCTCTAGAAGTCAAGACCCTCCTTGTAACTGGATCATAGCACCTATACCCCTTTTGAGTTGTTGAATATCCAATAAACATGGCTTTGGTGCTCCTAGCTTCAAGCTTGTTGCGCAGCTCTCCCGGAATCAGCACATAACACAAGCAGCCAAAGACTCTCAAGTAGTCAAGAACCGGCTTGTGCTTGTTTAGAACTTCAAATGGAGCATGATCTCCCAACACCTTGGTTGGAGTCCTGTTGATCAAGTAGCATGCAGTAGATACAGCATCACTCCAAAACCTTTTGGGAACGTTTGCTTGAAGCATGAGAGCCCTTGCCACTTCCATAAGGTGTCTGTTCTTCCTCTCAGCCACACCATTTTGCTGAGGGGTATAGGGGCAACTAGTCTGATGGAGTACTCCATGCTGAGCTAGATGTTGTTTGAACGCCAAGCTTGTGTACTCTCCTCCATTATCTGATCTAAAAATTTTAATCTTGGCATGATAATGGTTAGTTACATAAGCTTGAAAGTTCTTAAATGCATCAAGTACCCTATCTTTGGTTTGAATTAAGGTTAACCAGGTGTATTTGGATTTTTCATCAATGAATGTGACAAAATACTTAAAGTTATCCTTAGACATACAAGGAGCAGTCCACACATCAGAGTGAATCAAATCAAAGCAATTCTCATAGACTGTTGTAGATTTAGGAAACACATTCTTACAATGCTTGCTTAGAATACAAGTCTCACAATCTTTATTCTCATAAATAACACCTGGTACCATTAAGTTCAAAGGTTTAACATGAGGGTGACCTAGTCTAGCATGCCATAATGCATTCTTATTTAAACTAGAGACAGAATCAGAAGCAAATGTAAATGAACAACAATGATTAGGAACAGAAGCAAGATCTTCAAGTAAGTAAAGGTCTCCTTTAGTAACTCCTTTCCCAATCACCTTGCTGCTTTTAATATCCTGAAACTTTACATCATTAGGACTGAATATAACATTGCATTGCAAGTCAGTAGCACATCTCTTAACCGACAATAGATTAGATGTAAACTCAGGCATGTAGAAGGCTTTAGATTCTTTTTCAAACAACTTAAGTTTTCCTATCCCTTTTATGGGAATTTTATCACCATTAGCAATCATTACATTTCCATTGGCAGGTTCAATATCCTTAATCAATCTAGTGTCACTTATCATATGATGAGATGCACCAGAGTCTACTATCAATGCTTTAGACTTATTACTAGCAATGTGAGCTTGATAAGGATTCCTAACCGGTTTATAATCATTCCTTAAGTTGATGAATGCATTTTCAATCCTAGCACTTCTAGAATCACTTTCAATACTATCAGTTATGTTCTCAATCAGGGATGCACCAAATGAATAACCATAGTTGATACTACTTGTGTTACCGTTTTCTTTGAGCATCTTGATGAGGGCGTCCATGTCTGATCTCCGGATGTAGTCATTGTTGCTTGGCCCTCCTGTGTAAGCCACAAGTGACTTCCCATCACCCACATCACGCACATCTCCTTCATTTGCCCTGCTTGATGAGCCAGCACCCGAGGAGCTCTCGGTCATGTGTGCCCTTGCCTCCTTGTCTTTCAAGAACTTAGCCGGCTTCAGGTGAGGGTGGAGAATCCAGCACTGACTCTTCTTGTGCCCATGCTTCTTGCAGTGATCACAGTTCCCATTGAACCTCTTGTCCTCATACTTGCCATGAACCGCCTTGTTTGCTTGAGGAGCTTCATTCTGATCCGCTTGAGCTGCTTGGTTTGCCAATGAGAGCCCTCCTTTGCCTCCAAACAACCCAATAGAGCCTTGCTCTTTCTGAATCTGTGAGCATACATCCTCAAGATCAGGAAGCTTATCAGACCTCAACATATGCTGGATGAGACCGGAGTAGGCAGGACTCAGCGTGAGTAGTAACCCAAACACCTTGTCTTGCTCGCGCCTCTCATTCAACTGATCTGGATCGGTTGTGCTTGGCCTCAACATCTCTAGCTCGGACCACAATGCCCTGAACCTTCCCAAATGCTTGGTGAACTCCATGTCTTCTTGTGCTAGGTTGTTGATGGCTTGCTTCACTTCAAAGACCCGGCTCAGGTTTGAAGTGTTCCCATACACTTTCTTCAAAGTGTCCCACAGCTCCTTGGCTGTCTCACAGTAGCTGTATGCCTCCAGTATCGCCGGCTCCAACGACCCATGAAGAACAGACAACACCACCATGTCCTCTTGCTGCCACTTCTCTACAGCTTCACTTGAGACCTCTTCTTGGCCCTCTCCTTGAGTAATGAGCTTCGGAGCTTCACCAGTTGTAACGTGACTCCACAAGCCCTTACTCCCAATGGTTGTCTTCACTAGCCGAGACCACACCAGGTAGTTGTTCCCCTTAAAGGTAATCGCCACCTTCATCTTCATGTTCTCCATCTTAACACAACTTGACTTCAACAGCTTGAGTTAGATGAGACCTTGAACCCACGAATCTTGTAAGAGCTGATCTGAACTTGTCTAGAATCCACACACACGCAAAGATGAACACCTTTGAGCTTTGATCTTCCTCGGATGGCTTCAAAGCTTCAAACTTGTTCCTCAACGTTTCAAATCAAGAACTCAGATTCTTTAGAACCTGGCTCTGATACCATATGAGATTTAGAGAATCTGAGTTGTATATGAGAGAGTAGTATGATTTAGGGTGAGTAGAGAAAGGATTAGTGACTAATGGATAATCATGATCGAAATGTGTAGAGAGATTAATAGGATAGAACTGTCTGCTTTGTATTAATCATGAGTGTCAACAATATATAGTGAGGCTACAATGGGTTAAGGGTTTCGCAAATGGTCACTATTGTAAGGGATAAGAAGTTGCTTTAATTTAAACTCTCCAATAAGCTTCTCCTTTGTGATAAAGCACCTTTAGCCTTATCCAGCTCTTGACAGCCTGACTCACATACACCTTCTTCAAAGTGTCCCAAAGCTCCTTAGCTGACTCACAGTAGCTGTAAGCCTCTAGGATCGCCGGCTCTAAGGAGGCATGAAGAACAGACATCACAAGCATGTCTTCTCGCTGCCACTTCTCTACTGCCGTTTCATTTGAGACCTCTTCTGAGTCTTCTCCCTGAGTAATGAGCTGAGGAGCTTCACCATCCGTGAGATGCTTCCAAAGACCCTTACTTCCCACTGTGGTTCTCACCATCCGAGACCACACCAAGTAGTTACTCCCCTTGAAAGTAACCGCCACCTTCATGTGCATGCTTATCCCTCCATCCATCTTCAACTGCTTGTTCTTGAACTACTTGTAGAAGATTTTGAACTTGAGACTAAACCGCACCAACACTTCACGAGCTAACAACACACGCAAAGCTTCACTCTTGTAACCACAATGTAACCAAAGAAGACTTGAGGCTAGAGACTCCAACGAACCTTCAACCTTTAGCCTTTAGTCTACGAAAAGAACTCAGATTCTCAAGAACCTGGCTCTGATACCATATGACTTTTAGAGTATAAAGAGTAATCTGAGAGTTTAAGAGAGATTAGAGAAGTTTAGAGATGATTTAGAATGAAAGATAAGATCAAGAGACTAAGAGAGAAGCCATGGAGGCTAAGAGTAATCAGAACTGTGTAATCTTATTAATGAGACTGAGTTACATATATATAGTGTCGAGATTAGGGCTTTACAATACAAGAGGATAAGCTAAAGCATGTGTAGTCAAAGAAGGGTGGAGCGCTTAGTTTGAAATGATCCAATGAGGTTCTCCACATGTGTAAGGCATCTAGGATCTTGGATAAGATCCCTTTTACCTTTCCAGCTGTGCCAGACTGTCACGCCCAGCTTCTTCCTTTCCCTTAACGGTCACAACTCATCCTAAGCTTTGGGTAAAGCTTCTTCCCTTCAACCGAGTTACCCGGGTAAGTCTCTTTTACCTTTGGTCGAGTCTGGTCGATACAATGTGTACGGCCGGTACGGCCGGTACGGCCTGTACGGCCCATCCGTACCAAACTCTCCCAAACTCTCCCATGCTCTCCATTCCTTAGTTCTACACTTCCTTATCTCTTCATGCCTTCAACCCCTCATCTCTTCTCCTTATACTCAGCTCATCTCAACAGCTCTAAGGAGGCATGAAGAACGGACATCACCAACATGTCCTCCCGCTGCCACTTCTCCACGGCCGTTTCATTTGAGACCTCTTCTGAGTCTTCTCCCTGAGTAATGAGCTGAGGAGCTTCACCATCCGTGAGATGCTTCCACAAGCCCTTACTTCCCACTGTGGTTCTCACCATCCGAGACCACACCAAGTAGTTACTCCCCTTGAAAGTAACTGCCACCTTCATGTGCATGCTTATCCCTCCATCCATCTTCAACAGCTTGTTCTTGAACTACTTGTAGAAGACTTTGAACTTGAGACTAGATCACACCACCACTTCACGCAAAGCAAAGCTTCAATCTTGTAACCACAATGTAACCAAGGAAGACTTGAGGCTAGAGACTTCAAAGAACCTTCAAAGCTTTAGCCTTTAGTCCACGCAAAGAACTCAGATTCTCAAGAACCTGGCTCTGATACCATATGACTTTTAGAGTATAAAGAGTAATCTGAGAGTTTAGAAGAGATTAGAGAAGTATGAGAGATGATTTAGAGTAAGAGATTAGCTTAAGAGACTAAGAGAAACGCCATGGAGGCTAAGAGTAATCTGAACTGTCTAATCTTTTATTAATGAGAGAGGTTACATTATATAGTCTTAAGATCCTAGGGTTACATGAGAATAAAGTGAGTAAAGCATGTGTAGTCAAGGAGAAGAGGAGCGCCTAATTCAAATTGATCCAATCAGGTGCTTCACATGTGTGACCGGAGAGGATAAGGTTGCTTTCACTTTACAGCTCTCATCCAGCCTGTCAAGCCGCGTCCCTTATCCTTTCTCCAACGTCCGGATCAGTAACTCCCAAGTTAACTCCTTCCAAGTTTACCATTTCACTCCCGCAAAGGTAACTTGCCTATACATGAGCTTTGGTTGATCCATACTCGTACGGATGGTACGGCCCTTGTACGGCCAGTACGGTATTGTCTCAACCTAAGCTTTCCCAAACTCTACACACAGCTTCTTCACCTCATTCTTTCTCTACCCAAGATTCTCTAAGTCTTCATATCAACTCCTCATCTCAACAGGTTCTTCGTCGTTCCAATCAAACCAGGATGACTCACTTTGTGAGAAGCTTGATTTGGATACATAAAGTGGTGGAGAATCACCAGGAAGTTGAATAAATCTCATAGGAGTTGGCAAGAAGAAGTTATCCCACTTTCAAATCAGGTGATTCCAGTTTCCCAGTTTGGGAATAGGAGAGCTTCTTCGTCGTTCCAATCAGACCAGGATGAATCTCTTTGTGAGAAGCTTTATTTGGATATATAAAGTGGTGGAGAATCACCAGGAAATTGAATAAATCTCATAGGAGTTGGCAAGAAGAAGTTATCCCACTTTCAAATCAGGTGATTCCAGTTTCCCAGTTTGGGAATAGCACAGCTTCATCGTCGTTCCAATCAAACCAGGATGAATCACTTTGTGAGAAGCTTGATTTGGATACCTAAAGTGGTGGAGAATCACCAGGAAGTTGAATAAATCTCATAGGAGTTGGGATGAAGAAGTTATCCCACTTTCAAATCAGGTGATTCCAGTTTCCCAGTTTGGGAATAGGACAGCTTCTTCGTCGTTCCAATCAAACCAGGATGAATCACTTTGTGAGAAGCTTGATATGGATGCATAAAGTGGTGGAAAATCACCAGGAAGTTGAATAAATATCATAGGAGTTGGCAAGAAGAAGTTATCCCACTTTCGAATCAGGTGATTCCAGTTTCCCAGTTTGGGAATAGAAGAGCTTCTTCGTCGTTCCAATCAGACCAGGATGAATCTCTTTGTGAGAAGCTTTATTTGGATACATAAAGTGGTGGAGAATCACCAGGAAATTGAATAAATCTCATAGGAGTTGGCAAGAAGAAGTTATCCCACTTTCAAATCAGGTGATTCCAGTTTCCCAGTTTGGGAATAGCACAGCTTCATCGTCGTTCCAATCAAACCAGGATGAATCACTTTGTGAGAAGCTTGATTTGGATACCTAAAGTGGTGGAGAATCACCAGGAAGTCGAATAAATCTCATAGGAGTTGGGGATGAAGAAGTTATCCCACTTTCAAATCAGGTGATTCCACTTTCCCAGTTTGGGAATAGGACAGCTTCTTCGTCGTTCCAATCAAACCAGGATGAATCACTTTGTGAGAAGCTTGATATGGATGCATAAAGTGGTGGAAAATCACCAGGAAGTTGAATAAATATCATAGGAGTTGGCAAGAAGAAGTTATCCCACTTTCAAATCAGGTGATTCCAGTTTCCCAGTTTGGGAATAGCACAGCTTCATCGTCGTTCCAATCAAACCAGGATGAATCACTTTGTGAGAAGCTTGATTTGGATACATAAAGTGGTGGAGAACCACCAGGAAGTTGAATAAATATCATAGGAGTTGGCAAGAAGAAGTTATCCCACTTTCAAATCAGGTGATTCCAGTTTCCCAGTTTGGGAATAGCACAGCTTCATCGTCGTTCCAATCAAACCAGGATGAATCACTTTGTGAGAAGCTTGATTTCGATACATAAAGTGGTGGAGAACCACCAGGAAGTTGAATAAATATCATAGGAGTTGGCAAGAAGAAGTTATCCCACTTTCAAATCAGGTGATTCCAGTTTCCCAGTTTGGGAATAAGACAGCTTCTTCGTTGTTCCAATCAAACCAGGATGACTCACTTTGTGAGAAGCTTGATTTGGATACATAAAGTGGTGGAGAATCACCAGGAAGTTGAATAAATCTCATAGGAGTTGGGATGAAGAAGTTATCCCACTTTCAAATCAGGTGATTCCAGTTTCCCAGTTATGGAATAGCACAGCTTCATCGTTGTTCCAATCAAACCAGGATGAATCACTTTGTGAGAAGCTTGATTTGGATACATAAAGTGGTGGAGAATCACCAGGAAGTTGAATAAATCTCAGAGGAGTTGGCAAGAAGAAGTTATCCCACTTTCAAATAAGGTGATTCCAGTTTCCCAGTTTGGGAATAAGACAGCTTCTTCGTCGTTCCAATCAAACCAGGATGACTCACTTTGTGAGAAGCTTGATTTGGATACATAAAGTGGTGGAGAATCACCAGGAAGTTGAATAAATCTCATAGGAGTTGGCAAGAAGAAGTTATCCCACTTTCAAATCAAGTGATTCCAGTTTCCCAGTTTGGGAATAGGACAGCTTCTTCGTCGTTCCAATCAGACCAGGATGAATCTCTTTGTGAGAAGCTTTATTTGGATACATAAAGTGGTGGAGAATCACCAGGAAGTTGAATAATTCTCATAGTAGTTGGCAAGAAGAAGTTATCCCACTTTCAAATCAGGTGATTCCAGTTTCCCAATTTGGGAATAGCACAGCTTCATCGTCGTTCCAATCAAACCAGGATGAATCACTTTGTGAGAAGCTTTATTTGGATACCTAAAATGGTGGAGAATCACCAGGAAGTTGAATAAATCTCATAGGAGTTGGGATGAAGAAGTTATCCCACTTTCAAATCAGGTGATTCCAGTTTCCCAGTTTGGGAATAGGACAGCTTCTTCGTCGTTCCAATCAAACCAGGATGAATCACTTTGTGAGAAGCTTGATATGGATGCATAAAGTGGTGGAAAATCACCAGGAAGTTGAATAAATATCATAGGAGTTGGCAAGAAGAAGTTATCCCACTTTCAAATCAGGTGATTCCAGTTTCCCAGTTTGGGAATAGCACAGCTTCATCGTCGTTCCAATCAAACCAGGATGAATCACTTTGTGAGAAGCTTGATTTGGATACATAAAGTGGTGGAGAATCACCAGGAAGTTGAATAAATCTCATAGGAGTTGGCAAGAAGAAGTTATCCCACTTTCAAATCAGGTGATTCCAGTTTCCCAGTTTGGGAATAGCACAGCTTCATCGTCGTTCCAATCAAACCAGGATGAATCACTTTGTGAGAAGCTTGATTTGGATACATAAAGTGGTGGAGAATCACCAGGAAGTTGAATAAATCTCATAGGAGTTGGCAAGAAGAAGTTATCCCACTTTCAAATCAGGTGATTCCAGTTTCCCAGTTTGGGAATAAGACAGCTTCTTCGTCGTTCCAATCAAACCAGGATGAATCACTTTGTGAGAAGCTTGATTTGGATACATAAAGTGGTGGAGAATCACCAGGAAGTTGAATAATCTCATAGGAGTTGGGATGAAGAAGTTATACCACTTTCAAATCAGGTGATTTCAGTTTCCCAGTTTGGGAATAGCACAGCTTCTCGTCGTTCCAATCAACCAGGATGAATCACTTTGTGAGAAGCTTGATTTGGATACATAAAGTGGTGGAGAATCACCAGGAAGTTGAATAAATCTCATAGGAGTTGGCAAGAAGAAGTTATCCCACTTTCAAATCAGGTGATTCCAGTTTCCCAGTTTGGGAATAGACAGCTTCTTCGTCGTTCCAATCAAACCAGGATGAATCACTTTGTGAGAAGCTTGATTTGGATACATAAAGTGGGAGAATCACCAGGAAGTTGAATAAATCTCATAGGAGTTGGCATGAAGAAGTTATCCCACTTTCAATCAGGTGATTCCAGTTTCCCAGTTTGGGAATAGCACAGCTTCATCGTCGTTCCAATCAAACCAGGATGAATCACTTTGTGAGAAGCTTGATTTGGATACATAAAGTGGTGGAGAATCACCAGGAAGTTGAATAAATCTCATAGGAGTTGGCAAGAAGAAGTTATCCCACTTTCAAATCAGGTGATTCCAGTTTCCCAGTTTGGGAATACAGCGCTTCTTCGTGTTCCAATCAAACCAGGATGAATCACTTTGTGAGAAGCTTGATTTGGATACATAAAGTGGTGGAGAATCACCAGGAAGTTGAATAAATCTCATATAGGAGTTGGGATGAAGAAGTTATCCCACTTTCAAATCAGGTGATTCCAGTTTCCCAGTTTGGGAATAGCACACTTCATCGTCGTTCCAATCAAACCAGGATGAATCACTTTGTGAGAAGCTTTATTTTGATACATAAAGTGGTGGAGAATCACCAGGAAGTTCAATAAATCTCATAGGAGTTGGGATCAAGAAGTTATCCCACTTTCAAATCATGTGATTCCAGTTTCCCAGTTTGGGAATAGGAGAGCCTATTCGTCGTTCCAATCAAACCAGGATGAATCTCTTTGTGAGAAGCTTGATTTCGATACATAAAGTGGTGTAGAATCACCAGGAAGTTGAATAAATATCATAGGAGTTGGCAAGAAGAAGTTATCCCACTTTCAAATCAGGTGATTCCAGTTTCCCAGTTTGGGAATAGCACAGCTTCTTCGTCGTTCCAATCAAACCAGGATGAATCACTTTGTGAGAAGCTTGATTTGGATACATAAAGTGGTGGAGAATCACCAGGAAGTTGAATAAATCTCATAGGAGTTAGGATGAAGAAGTTATCCCACTTTCAGATCAGGTGATTCCAGTTTCCCAGTTTGGGAATAGCACAGCTTCTTCGTCGTTCCAATCAAAACAAGATGAATCACTTTGTGAGAAGCTTGATTTGGATACATAAAGTGGTGGAGAATCACCAGGAAGTTTGAATAAATATCATAGGAGTTGGCAAGAAGAAGTTATCCCACTTTCGAATCAGGTGGACAGCTTCTTCGTCGTTCCAATCAAACCAGGATGAATCACTTTGTGAGAAGCTTGATTTGGATACATAAAGTGGTGGAGAATCACCAGGAAGTTGAATAATCTCATAGGAGTTGGCAAGAAGAAGTTATCCCACTTTCAAATCAGGTGATTCCTTTTCCCAGTTGGGAATAGCACAGCTTCTTCGTCGTTCCAATCAAACCAGGATGAATCACTTTGTGAGAAGCTTGATTTGGATACATAAGTGGTGGAGAATCACCAGGGAGTTGAATAAATCTCATAGGAGTTGG
>NW_022610818.1:0-29032 GCF_000309985.2 Brassica rapa
AACCAGGATGAATCACTTTGTAAGAAGCCTTTGTTGTGATACATAAAATGAGTGGGAGAATCACCAGGAAGTTGAATAAATCTCATAGGAGTTGGGATGAAGAAGTTATCCCACTTCTAATCAGGTGATTCCAGTTTCCCAGTTTGGGATAGGACAGGTTCTTCGTCGTTCCAATCAAACCAGGATGAATCACTTTGTAAGAAGCTTGATTTTGATACATAAAATGGTGGAGAAACACCAGGAAGTTGAATAATCTCATAGGAGTTGGGATGAAGAAGTTATCCCACTTTCTAATCAGGTGATTCCAGTTTCCCAGTTTGGGAATAGGACAGCTTCTTCGTCGTTCCAATCAAACCAGGATGAATCACTTTGTAAGAAGCTTGATTTGGATACATAAAGTGTTGGAGAATCACCAGGAAGTTGAATAAATCTCATAGGAGTTGGGATGAAGAAGTTATCCCACTTTCTAATCAGGTGATTCCAGTTTCCCAGTTTGGGAATAGGACAGTTTCTTCGTCGTTCCAATCAAACCAGGATGAATCACTTTGTAAGAAGCTTGATTTTGATACAAAAAAATGGTGGAGAAACACCAGGAAGTTGAATAAATCTCATAGGAGTTGGGATAAAGAAGTTATCCCACTTTCTAATCAGGTGATTCCAGTTTCCCAGTTTGGGAATAGGACAGCTTCTTCGTCGTTCCAATCAAACCAGGATGAATCACTTTGTAAGAAGCTTGATTTGGATACATAAAGTGTTGTAGAATCACCAGGAAGTTGAATAAATCTCATAGGAGTTGGGATGAAGAAGTTATCCCACTTTCTAATCAGGTGATTCCAGTTTCCCAGTTTGGGAATAGGACAGCTTCTCCGTCGTTCCAATCAAACCAGGATGAATCACTTTGTAAGAAGCTTGATTTGGATACATAAAGTGTTGTAGAATCACCAGGAAGTTGAATAAATCTCATAGGAGTTGGGATGAAGAAGTTATCCCACTTTCAAATCAGGTGATTCCAGTTTCCCAGTTTGGGAATATGACAGGTTCTTCGTCGTTCCAATCAAACCAGGATGAATCACTTTGTAAGAAGCTTGATTTGATACATAAAATGGTGGAGAAACACCAGGAAGTTGAATAAATCTCATAGGAGTTGGGATGAAGAAGTTATCCCACTTTCTAATCAGGTGATTCCAGTTTCCCAGTTTGGGAATAGGACAGCTTCTCCGTCGTTCCAATCAAACCAGGATGAATCACTTTGTAAGAAGCTTGATTTGGATACATAAAGTGTTGTAGAATCACCAGGAAGTTGAATAAATCTCATAGGAGTTGGGATGAAGAAGTTATCCCACTTTCAAATCAGGTGATTCCAGTTTCCCAGTTTGGGAATAGGACAGCTTCTCCGTCGTTCCAATCAAACCAGGATGAATCACTTTGTAAGAAGCTTGATTTGGATACATAAAGTGTTGGAGAAACACCAGGAAGTTGAATAAATCTCATAGGAGTTGGGATGAAGAAGTTATCCCACTTTATAACCAGGTGATTCCAGTTTCCCAGTTTGGGAATAGGACAGCTTCTTCGTCGTTCCAATCAAACCAGGATGAATCACTTTGTAAGAAGCTTGATTTGGATACATAAAATGGTGGAGAAACACCAGGAAGTTGAATAAATCTCATAGGAGTTGGGATGAAGAAATTATCCCACTTTCTAATCAGGTGATTCCAGTTTCCCAGTTTGGGAATAGGACAGGTTCTTCGTCGTTCCAATCAAACCAGGATGAATCTCTTTGTAAGAAGCTTGATTTTGATACATAAAATGGTGGAGAAACACCAGGAAGTTGAATAAATCTCATAGGAGTTGGGATGAAGAAGTTATCCCACTTTCTAATCAGGTGATTCCAGTTTCCCAGTTTGGGAATAGGACAGCTTCTCCGTCGTTCCAATCAAACCAGGATGAATCACTTTGTAAGAAGCTTGATTTGGATACATAAAGTGTGTAGAATCACCAGGAAGTTGAATAAATCTCATAGGAGTTGGGATGAAGAAGTTATCCCACTTTCAAATCAGGTGATTCCAGTTTCCCAGTTTGGGAATAGACAGGTTCTTCGTCGTTCCAATCAAACCAGGATGAATCACTTTGTAAGAAGCTTGATTTTGATACATAAAATGGTGGAGAAACACCAGGAAGTTGAATAAATCTCATAGGAGTTGGGATGAAGAAGTTATCCCACTTTCTAATCAGGTGATTCCAGTTTCCCAGTTTGGGAATAGGACAGCTTCTCCGTCGTTCCAATCAAACCAGGATAATCACTTTGTAAGAAGCTTGATTTGGATACATAAAGTGTTGTAGAATCACCAGGAAGTTGAATAAATCTCATAGGAGTTGGGATGAAGAAGTTATCCCACTTTCAAATCAGGTGATTCCAGTTTCCCAGTTTGGGAATAGGACAGCTTCTCCGTCGTTCCAATCGAACCAGGATGAATCACTTTGTAAGAAGCTTGATTTGGATACATAAAGTGTTGGAGAAACACCAGGAAGTTGAATAAATCTCATAGGAGTTGGGATGAAGAAGTTATCCCACTTTATAACCAGGTGATTCCAGTTTCCCAGTTTGGGAATAGGACAGCTTCTTCGTCGTTCCAATCAAACCAGGATGAATCACTTTGTAAGAAGCTTGATTTTGATACATAAAATGGTGGAGAAACACCAGGAAGTTGAATAAATCTCAAAGGAGTTGGTATGAAGAAATTATCCCACTTTCTAATCAGGTGATTCCAGTTTCCCAGTTTGGGAATAGGACAGGTTCTTCGTCGTTCCAATCAAACCAGGATGAATCTCTTTGTAAGAAGCTTGATTTTGATACTTAAAATGGTGGAGAAACACCAGGAAGTTGAATAAATCTCATAGGAGTTGGGATGAAGAAGTTATCCCACTTTCTAATCAGGTGATTCCAGTTTCCCAGTTTGGGAATAGGACAGCTTCTCCGTCGTTCCAATCAAACCAGGATGAATCACTTTGTAAGAAGCTTGATTTGGATACATAAAGTGTTGTAGAATCACCAGGAAGTTGAATAAATCTCATAGGAGTTGGGATGAAGAAGTTATCCCACTTTCAAATCAGGTGATTCCAGTTTCCCAGTTTGGGAATATGACAGGTTCTTCGTCGTTCCAATCAAACCAGGATGAATCACTTTGTAAGAAGCTTGATTTTGATACATAAAATGGTGGAGAAACACCAGGAAGTTGAATAAATCTCATAGGAGTTGGGATGAAGAAGTTATCCCACTTTCTAATCAGGTGATTCCAGTTTCCCAGTTTGGGAATAGGACAGCTTCTCCGTCGTTCCAATCAAACCAGGATGAATCACTTTGTAAGAAGCTTGATTTGGATACATAAAGTGTTGTAGAATCACCAGGAAGTTGAATAAATCTCATAGGAGTTGGGATGAAGAAGTTATCCCACTTTCAAATCAGGTGATTCCAGTTTCCCAATTTGGGAATAGGACAGGTTCTCCGTCGTTCCAATCGAACCAGGATGAATCACTTTGTAAGAAGCTTGATTTGGATACATAAAGTGTTGGAGAAACACCAGGAAGTTGAATAAATCTCATAGGAGTTGGGATGAAGAAGTTATCCCACTTTCTAATCAGGTGATTCCAGTTTCTCAGTTTGGGAATAGGACAGCTTCTTCGTCGTTCCAATCAAACCAGGATGAATCACTTTGTAAGAAGCTTGATTTTGATACATAAAATGGTGGAGAAACACCAGGAAGTTGAATAAATCTCAAAGGAGTTGGTATGAAGAAATTATCCCACTTTCTAATCAGGTGATTCCAGTTTCCCAGTTTGGGAATAGGACAGGTTCTTCGTCGTTCCAATCAAACCAGGATGAATCTCTTTGTAAGAAGCTTGATTTTGATACTAAAATGGTGGAGAAACACCAGGAAGTTGAATAAATCTCATAGGAGTTGGGATGAAGAAGTTATCCCACTTTCTAATCAGGTGATTCCAGTTTCCCAGTTTGGGAATAGGACAGCTTCTCCGTCGTTCCAATCAAACCAGGATGAATCACTTTGTAAGAAGCTTGATTTGGATACATAAAGTGTTGTAGAATCACCAGGAAGTTGAATAAATCTCATAGGAGTTGGGATGAAGAAGTTATCCCACTTTCAAATCAGGTGATTCCAGTTTCCCAATTTGGGAATAGGACAGCTTCTTCGTCGTTCCAATCAAACCAGGATGAATCACTTTGTAAGAAGCTTGATTTTGATACATAAAATGGTGGAGAAACACCAGGAAGTTGATTAAATCTCATAGGAGTTGGGATGAAGAAGTTATCCCACTTTCTAATCAGGTGATTCCAGTTTCCCAGTTTGGGAATAGGACAGCTTCTTCGTCGTTCCAATCAAACCAGGATGAATCACTTTGTAAGAAGCTTGATTTGGATACATAAAGTGTTGTAGAATCACCAGGAAGTTGAATAAATCTCATAGGAGTTGGGATGAAGAAGTTATCCCACTTTCAAATCAGGTGATTCCAGTTTCCCAGTTTGGAATAGGACAGCTTCTCCGTCGTTCCAATCAAACCAGGATGAATCACTTTGTAAGAAGCTTGATTTTGATACTTAAAATGGTGGAGAAACACCAGGAAGTTGAATAAATCTCATAGGAGTTGGGATGAAGAAGTTATCCCACTTTCTAATCAGGTGATTCCAGTTTCCCAGTTTGGGAATAGGACAGCTTCTCCGTCGTTCCAATCAAACCAGGATGAATCACATTGTAAGAAGCTTGATTTGGATACATAAAGTGTTGTAGAATCACCAGGAAGTTGAATAAATCTCATAGGAGTTGGGATGAAGAAGTTATCCCACTTTCAAATCAGGTGATTCCAGTTTCCCAGTTTGGGAATAGACAGGTTCTTCGTCGTTCCAATCAAACCAGGATGAATCACTTTGTAAGAAGCTTGATTTTGATACATAAAATGGTGGAGAAACACCAGGAAGTTGAATAAATCTCATAGGAGTTGGGATGAAGAAGTTATCCCACTTTCTAATCAGGTGATTCCAGTTTCCCAGTTTGGGAATAGGACAGCTTCTCCGTCGTTCCAATCAAACCAGGATGAATCACTTTGTAAGAAGCTTGATTTGGATACATAAAGTGTTGTAGAATCACCAGGAAGTTGAATAAATCTCATAGGAGTTGGGATGAAGAAGTTATCCCACTTTCAAATCAGGTGATTCCAGTTTCCCAATTTGGGAATAGGACAGGTTCTCCGTCGTTCCAATCGAACCAGGATGAATCACTTTGTAAGAAGCTTGATTTGGATACATAAAGTGTTGGAGAAACACCAGGAAGTTGAATAAATCTCATAGGAGTTGGGATGAAGAAGTTATCCCACTTTATAACCAGGTGATTCCAGTTTCCCAGTTTGGGAATAGGACAGCTTCTTCGTCGTTCCAATCAAACCAGGATGAATCACTTTGTAAGAAGCTTGATTTTGATACATAAAATGGTGGAGAAACACCAGGAAGTTGAATAAATCTCAAGGAGTTGGTATGAAGAAATTATCCCACTTTCTAATCAGGTGATTCCAGTTTCCCAGTTTGGGAATAGGACAGCTTCTTCGTCGTTCCAATCAAACCAGGATGAATCTCTTTGTAAGAAGCTTGATTTGATACTAAAATGGTGGAGAAACACCAGGAAGTTGAATAAATCTCATAGGAGTTGGGATGAAGAAGTTATCCCACTTTCTAATCAGGTGATTCCAGTTTCCCAGTTTGGGAATAGGACAGCTTCTCCGTCGTTCCAATCAAACCAGGATGAATCACTTTGTAAGAAGCTTGATTTGGATACATAAAGTGTTGTAGAATCACCAGGAAGTTGAATAAATCTCATAGGAGTTGGGATGAAGAAGTTATCCCACTTTCAAATCAGGTGATTCCAGTTTCC
This sequence comes from Brassica rapa, assembly GCF_000309985.2. Classification (NCBI taxonomy): domain Eukaryota; kingdom Viridiplantae; phylum Streptophyta; class Magnoliopsida; order Brassicales; family Brassicaceae; genus Brassica; species Brassica rapa. Next base: position 5,937 of record NW_022610818.1, read on the forward strand.
CAGTTTGGGAATATGACAGGTTCTTCGTCGTTCCAATCAAACCAGGATGAATCACTTTGTAAGAAGCTTGATTTTGATACATAAAATGGTGGAGAAACACCAGGAAGTTGATTAAATCTCATAGGAGTTGGGATGAAGAAGTTATCCCACTTTCTAATCAGGTGATTCCAGTTTCCCAGTTTGGGAATAGGACAGCTTCTCCGTCGTTCCAATCAAACCAGGATAAATCACTTTGTAAGAAGCTTGATTTGGATACATAAAGTGTTGTAGAATCACCAGGAAGTTGAATAAATCTCATAGGAGTTGGGATGAAGAAGTTATCCCACTTTCAAATCAGGTGATTCCAGTTTCCCAGTTTGAGAATAGGACAGGTTCTCCGTCGTTCCAATCGAACCAGGATGAATCACTTTGTAAGAAGCTTGATTTTGATACATAAAGTGTTGGAGAAACACCAGGAAGTTGAATAAATCTCATAGGAGTTGGGATGAAGAAGTTATCCCACTTTCTAATCAAGTGATTCCAGTTTCCCAGTTTGGGAATAGGACAGCTTCTTCGTCGTTCCAATCAAACCAGGATGAATCACTTTGTAAGAAGCTTGATTTTGATAATTAAAATGGTGGAGAAACACCAGGAAGTTGAATAAATCTTATAGGAGTTGGTATGAAGAAGTTATCCCACTTTCTAATCAGGTGATTCCAGTTTCCCAGTTTGGGAATAGGACAGCTTCTTCGTCGTTCCAATCAAACCAGGATGAATCTCTTTGTAAGAAGCTTGATTTTGATACTTAAAATGGTGGAGAAACACCAGGAAGTTGAATAAATCTCATAGGAGTTGGGATGAAGAAGTTATCCCACTTTCTAATCAGGTGATTCCAGTTTCCCAGTTTGGGAATAGGACAGCTTCTCCGTCGTTCCAATCAAACCAGGATGAATCACTTTGTAAGAAGCTTGATTTGGATACATAAAGTGTTGTAGAATCACCAGGAAGTTGAATAAATCTCATAGGAGTTGGGATGAAGAAGTTATCCCACTTTCAAATCAGGTGATTCCAGTTTCCCAATTTGGGAATAGGACAGCTTCTTCGTCGTTCCAATCAAACCAGGATGAATCACTTTGTAAGAAGCTTGATTTTGATACATAAAATGGTGGAGAAACACCAGGAAGTTGAATAAATCTCATAGGAGTTGGTATGAAGAAGTTATCCCACTTTCTAATCAGGTGATTCCAGTTTCCCAGTTTGGGAATAGGACAGCTTCTCCGTCGTTCCAATCAAACCAGGATGAATCACTTTGTAAGAAGCTTGATTTGGATACATAAAGTGTTGGAGAAACACCAGGAAGTTGAATAAATCTCATAGGAGTTGGGATGAAGAAGTTATCCCACTTTCAAATCAGGTGATTCCAGTTTCCCAGTTTGGGAATAGGACAGCTTCTCCGTCGTTCCAATCAAACCAGGATGAATCACTTTGTAAGAAGCTTGATTTGGATACATAAAGTGTTGGAGAATCACCAGGAAGTTGAATAAATCTCATAGGAGTTGGGATGAAGAAGTTATCCCACTTTCAAATCAGGTGATTCCAGTTTCCCAGTTTGGGAATAGGACAGCTTCTTCGTCGTTCCAATCAAACCAGGATGAATCACTTTGTAAGAAGCTTGATTTTGATACATAAAATGGTGGAGAAACACCAGGAAGTTGAATAAATCTCATAGGAGTTGGTATGAAGAAGTTATCCCACTTTCTAATCAGGTGATTCCAGTTTCCCAGTTTGAGAATAGGACAGGTTCTCCGTCGTTCCAATCGAACCAGGATGAATCACTTTGTAAGAAGCTTGATTTGGATACATAAAGTGTTGGAGAAACACCAGGAAGTTGAATAAATCTCATAGGAGTTGGGATGAAGAAGTTATCCCACTTTCTAATCAGGTGATTCCAGTTTTCCAGTTTTCCAGTTTGGGAATAGGACAGCTTCTTCGTCGTTCCAATCAAACCATGATGAATCACTTTGTAAGAAGCTTGATTTTGATACATAAAATGGTGGAGAAACACCAGGAAGTTGAATAAATCTCATAGGAGTTGGTATGAAGAAGTTATCCCACTTTCTAATCAGGTGATTCCAGTTTCCCAGTTTGGGAATAGGACAGGTTCTTCGTCGTTCCAATCAAACCAGGATGAATCTATGAGATTTAAGAGTACTCAGGTTGTATGTGTGTATGAAACCCAAATGGGTAAAGAGAGAGAGCTTGGAAGCGATTTGAGAGAAAGGAAGTTTGATGAGTGTTTGTGTGTCTAAGTGTTTAAGAGATTAGTAACAAGACTGAGAACGTGTATAGAGATTCAGGATGAGAGACTATCTCGAGACTAAGTGTTTCAGATTAGAGAAGGAGAAGGGAAACCCCCTTACTCACTTAAGAGTTACAAAACATCACTTATGAGCTTATATATGCTCTTTACAACTTGCAATCATAAACCTAAATCTAAGGGCTGTTATAACTTGAATTTAAATGAATGGATGAGATGGACAGATGGTCTTGGTCGTGGCTGTGCTGTTCCTGATGGATAATTGGTCCATTTGAATCTGGTCAAGGGAAGGCTGGCTCCTTATTGGCTAGCTAAAGGCTCCCATGAATCTGCCCACTTCTTTTGCTAGATACATGGTCTCCTTTTGCTTTTACTTTACAGCAAGAGACTCTCCTTTCCAGCCTGTCACTCGCCAGCCTCTCCTTTGTCTTCTTCTCTTAAGAGTTTCACCAGTGCCCTATTTTTGCACCAACTTCAAATGTGCTAAAATGGTTGACTGGTGAACTTTCGGGATGTCTCGGTCCGTACAGATCCGTACGGTCCGTACAGCCAGTCCCTAAGTTTGCACACTCGCCCAAATACTCTTCTAAGTCCCTCCTGGACTTGGCCCTATCTTTGCACCACACTTCCATCTTCTTTCTAACTCCTCCAAAGCCCTCACATGATCAGTCTAAGTCTTTCCTAGACTTATCTTCACAAGATAACTTCTTCAGAACACTTCTGAAGCTTGATTGAACTCTTCTAGACATCTTCTAGAGCTTGCCCTATCATTGTACAAGCTCCATCTTCTCTTCAGTTCAACACTCCCCCTCAAGCTTGACTTTAGGAGATCCTAAGCCAAGCTTGGAACTCTGAAGAGTCTCCCTCATTAAAAACCTTACAAGGAAAACCCATTGGGACAAAACCTTGCAAGGGAAAAAGAGTAGAGCTCTCCAAAGCCTAGGGATTGACCAGTGAGCTCTTGTGCCTTAGAACCAGTGTGGTTGGACACAAGAAGCTCTGGATCACGGCCTAATAGGTGCAGCAACTCTTCACAGCTTTGCGCACACTTCACACTTCAGCTTCACCTCTTCATGGAACCGGTTTGAATCTCCCCCTCTCAACAGACTTCACAGCCACCTTAGAGAAGCTAGGAAATGACCAGGAACACCTTTAGTGAGGCTCAAGCAATGGTACCTGATACATTAACCCAAAGGTGCATCAGTACCTATCAAAAACAAGAAAATGAATATCCTGCATCACACTTGATGCACACAATCTCACAATTCAATCATAATCATTTTACGTATCTTTTCAAGCACAAGCAATGAATAAGATGAATAAAAAGGTTTTAAAAGTCTAAGGGAACTTCCCTTGTGTTTTTGTGAGTTTCCTAACTCGGCCAATGCCATCTTCATGGAATCACCAACTTCTTGGAAAGGCAGAATGGATTCATCAGCTTCTCCTCAATCACCTCTCATTGAAGCCGCATTGATGGAGAGCGTTCTTCTTCACTCGCCAAGACTGCTCTGAACAGCCTCTTGCCTAGACACGCCACAATCTTGGTCCGGTTGATGATCCTTGTAGAAGACTTTGCAAAGACTTGTTACTGACCATGGATCATATGCATTAAGACTCCCCCTCAAGCTTAGAACCAAGACTAGAAGGAGCTAAGCTTGTGATGATCCTATGCATCTCCATGGTCTAATAACTATCATCTTTTATGATAGCTTTCTTCTTGTGAGTTTTCTCTCTTCCTTAACCAGGAATTAGGGTGTTTGAATCACCATAGAGAGTCTCACAAGACACGCCTCTCATTGCATAATGACCCATGCTACACTTCCTGTAGACTAAGGACTAGATATGTCCAATGGTATTATGCAATGGCCATCTCTCATTGCATACTCAATCACACTACACTTCCTGTAGATTATGGACTAACATGTCCTAGTGATGATATGCAATGGCACAAGATCTTTGTCTTTACATTCTTGGTTGTTGGCGAGTTTCATGTATCACATTCCTTGTGTACCTAACACCACCACAACTCAATGCAAGATCAGATCATCCCATTGGGATCAAACCAAGATCATCCATCCTGTTTGATCACCAATGCCACAATAATATATGATACTTGAAACAAGCTAGACAATCAAGACAATCAAGCAAAGACAATCAATTCAGTTTTTTTTTTTTTAAATGCAACAATAGATGAATGCATTAGGTTACACTAACTATATGAATGAAACAGATTCAATCCAAATGGAACACAAGTCTTGATGATACTTATGCAATTAAGGCGACAAGAGTGACTCAATTCATGCTTATGCTCACTAGTTTTATCAAAGCCAATGATTCAAGTAGCTTAGACATACTTCTAAATGCTTATAAGACATCACTGATGGATATAACTATGGCATAGCAACAATCAGAACTGGACTGAGTCAAGACAAGCAGATTTCAATTTCTAACAATGACAATGCAAGTTCTATACAGTTCTCTAAATGCAAAGCTTATATCAGTACATTTGCAATTTAGGCTCATTTTTAAATGCATTACTACATGAATGCACAATCTTAAAGCATTAGCTATATGAATGCAACAGGTTCAATCCATGAGTAATATTAAAGCTCTGCACAACAGTTTCAATCAGAACCAATGATGCAAGCAACTTAGACAATTTCTAATTGATGCAAGACTTTCATTGATGGATTAAACATAGGCAATAGCATCAGATAACACTAGGATTGAACTTAGACAGTATGAGATATGCTTATGTATGCAAAATAACTTATCAATCATGATGCAAGCAGCAGAGACATTCTACTCAATTCTACAACACATTCATGATGATTCAAGCTATGACAACACTCAAGACAATGCAATAAACAGAACATGAGATTCTGGGACTCTAGACATTACTTACTATCAATAAGACAATGCAGCAGCAAAACAATCTCAGTGCAATTAGCCTAGACATTCTACTTAGAAGCTATAAACTCTTAATGGAATTAGGGAAAGCACAAAGTATAATCAGGAGATAAACCTATCAAGACATATTAAGATAGATGAGACTAGGTTTACTCCCTTGTTTAAGGTGATGAGGAGTGGTCGTTGCCACTTGAATCCTCACTTCTTCTTCTTCTCTTATTGCAATCACCCTTGTGAATTTGCCACCATGATGGAATGCTTGTGGATGCTTCAGCTACTTCTGCAATCACCTCACAATAGAAGCCGCCTTGATAGAGTAGCCTTCTTCTTCACACAGCCAAGAGTGCTCTGTCTTAGTTTGAGCACCCTCTTGAATAGGCACGCCACTGCCTAGACCCGGTTAGTGTTGAGTTGAGTTGATCATATTGGTATGGAGAGAAGAGGAGTTGAAGAGGAGAAGAGATGGAGAAGCTTAGGGGGTTTGGGTGTGAATGGTACGGACGTCCGTACAAGGCCGTACATGGCCGTACCGTCCGTACCAAAGGTCTCGACCAAAACTTACCCAACTCGACCAAGTGAAACGGTAACAAGGGAGTGTTACCTTGGGGACTTAAGAAGAAGGGATCAGACCGTTGAGTGGATAAGGGAAGAGCGTGCCAGGCTGGAACAGGCTGTAAAGAGGCAAAGCGTGTGAGCCTTACCATCCAATCATCCGGAAAGCAACCTTGACTCTACATGCTTCAATAGTGCCCATTTCGCCTCTTGTAAACCCTAATGCTTTCCATATAAATATGTAACCTCACTCATTAATAAGATCAGTCAGTTCGAGTCTCTCTAATCTCTTAGACTATGGTTTTCTCTTAGACACTAAACGGCTCTTTCTAGTCTCTTAATCTTTCACAAACTTCTCTTAATCACTTCCTAAACACTCTCTTTATTCTAATCACTCTAAAGATCTCTTAATCTCATATGGTATCAGAGCCAGGTTCATTTGAATCTGGGGTTTGATCTTTAGAGAGTTACAAGCTAAACGTCTTGGAAGCTACACGCGAGTAGTCTTGAAGGTGTTGAAGCTGTGGTTCGTTCTAGTTGAAGCTGTGCTACGTTCTGTGGGTTTGCGTGATTCTAGACTCAAGGTTGGTGTGTACGAGATCCAAGATTCAAGTTTTCAAGTCAAGCAAAGATGGAACAGGGGATGAACATGAGGATGAAGGTAGCGGTTACTTTCAAAGGTAGCAACTACCTTGTGTGGTCTCGGATGGTGAAGACTGCGGTGGGAAGTAAGGGTTTGTGGGGGCACATCACAACAGGGGAGGCTCCGAAACTCATTACTCAGGGAGGAGATCAAGAAGAGGTCTCCAATGAAGCGGCTGTGGAGAAATGGCAACAAGAAGACATGCTGGTGATGACGGTTCTACACGCATCCTTGGACCCAGCTATCTTGGATGCCTACAGCTACTGTGAATCAGCCAAGGAGCTGTGGGACACGCTGAAGAAGGTGTATGGGAACATTTCCAACCTCAGCCGTGTGTTTGAAGTGAAGCTAGCGATCAACCGTCTTGCACAAGAGGACATGGAGTTCACTAAGCACTTGGGGAGGTTCAGGTCCTTATGGTCAGAGCTGGAGATGCTGAGGCCGAGCACAACTGATCCAGATCAGTTGAATGAGAGGCGCGAGCAAGACAAGGTCTTTGGTCTGCTTCTCACACTGAACCCGGCCTACACCCAGCTCATCCAGCACATGTTAAGGTCAGACAAGCTTCCGGACCTTGAGAAGGTGTGTGCACAAATCCAAAGGGAGCAGGGATCTATGGGTTTGTTTGGAGGAAAGGGGGAGCTCTCTCTTGCCAATCAAGCAGCTCATGAGGATTCAACCGAGGCTCCACAAGCAAACAAGGCATCTCACGGGAAGTACGAGGACAGGAAGTTCAATGGCAACTGTGATCATTGCAAGAAGCATGGTCATAAGAAGAGCCAATGCTGGATACTGCACCCACACCTCAAGCCGGCCAAGTTCATGAAGGAGCGTGAGGGAAGGGCAAATGTGACTGAAGGTTCAAGTGGCGCTGGCACCAGCAAGATTAGTGAAGTGGATGGGCTTGGAGGCAATGATGGGAATGGGAAGTCTCTGGTGGCTTACACAGGCGCCTCAAGCTCCCGCAGCAATGATGACTACATCAAGAGATCAGATCTTGATGCCCTCTTCAAAATGCTAAAGGAAAACGGTAACACTTACGGTTATTCCTTTGGAGCTTCTATGATTACATATAAGGATGATCTCTTGATTAGAGAACTAGTAGAACGGTTAGAAGCTAGGAATGGGTATAGACATGCTCACATTGCTAGAACTGATAAGATGCATCCATCACTTAGTAATCTATGGCATAATGCTAAACGAGTAATTAAACCATTGATTGTTGATTCTGGTGCATCACATCATATGATAAGTGATGAAAACTTGATTAAGGATATAGAACCTACACATGGGCATGTGATGATAGCAAATGGGGATAAGATACCCATTAGAGGAATAGGAAAGCTTAAGCTGTTTAACAAAGAATCTAGAGCTTTTTACATGCCTGAATTCACATCAAACCTATTATCAGTGAAGAAATGTACTAATGATTTACAATGCAATGTTATCTTTAGTCCTAATGATGTGAAGTTTCAGGATATTGAGAGCAGCAGATTGATTGGGAAAGGGGTGACTAAGGGAGATCTCTATATGCTTGAAGAACTCACTTCTGTTCCTGATTATAGTTGCTCGTTTACTTCTACTTCTTTGTTGAATAAAAATGCATTGTGGCATGCTAGAGTAGGACACCCTCATGTTAAAGCTTTGAACTTAATGGTACCAGGTGTTGTGTTTGAGAACAAAGATTGTGAAGCTTGTATTTTAGGCAAGCATTGTAGAACTGTGTTTCAAAAGTCTACTACCGTTTATGATAATTGCTTTGATCTAATTCACTCAGATGTGTGGACGGCCCCTTGCTTATCTAGAGATAGTTATAAGTATTTTGTCACATTCATTGATGAAAAATCCAAATACACCTGGTTAACCTTAATTCAAACCAAAGATAGGGTACTTGATGCATTTAGGAACTTTCAAACTTATGTAACTAACCATTATCATGCTAAGATTAAAATTTTGAGATCAGATAATGGAGGGGAGTACACGAGTCATGCATTCAAGCAACACCTATCACAACATGGGATCCTACATCAAACAAGCTGTCCTTATACTCCACAGCAAAATGGAGTGGCTGAGAGGAAGAATAGGCATCTCATGGAAGTGGCAAGGTCACTTATGTTTCAGAGTAATGTTCCAAAGAGATTTTGGAGTGATGCGGTTGCCACTGCTTGTTACCTGATAAACAGAACCCCAACCAAAGTTCTGAATGAGAAGGCTCCATTTGAAGTTCTGAACAGGTACAAGCCAGCTCTTGATTATTTGCGAGTCTTTGGATGCCTATGCTTTGTACTCAAACCAGGAGAGATGATCAACAAGCTAGAAGCAAGAAGCACTAAGGCTGTGTTCATAGGATACTCAGCTACACAGAAAGGATACAAATGCTATGATCCTATAGCAAGGAGAGTTCTTGTATCTAGAGATGTGAAGTTCTTGGAAGATAGAGGATACTATGAAGAAAAGAATCAAGAAGACCTGAAGGACTTAACATCAGACAAGGCCACCACCTTGCGGATCATTCTTGAAGGTCTTGGAATCAGTACATCCCAGGATCCAAGGAATCACGCAACTACACCTCCTGAAGTTGGTTCACCATCCCACCTTGATCATGAGGGAGGAGAGGAGCATGAGGAGCCTATGCAAGAGGCCAACCAAGATGAAGGAGGAGTAGAGAATGAAGGAGAAGAGAGCATAGGCTCGGATGGTCATGGACATGATCATGGTGTGACACAAACACCTTCTCAAGATGAAGTGGTAGAAGAACAACAGGAAGAAGAACCAGTTGTGCAGCCACTAAGAAGGAGTACAAGGATAAGGAAGGATCCTTCCAGTTGGGTAAACACGAGAGTGTACTACAATGCCCAAGCTGTGGAGCATCCTTCTCAAGCCGTGTGCTCCTTTGCTCAATATCCAGAAGCACATTGCGCTTTCATGGTAAACTTGGATGAGAATCACATCCCAAGAAGCTATGAAGAAGCAATGAAAGATAAAGAATGGAAGGAATCAGTTGGAGATGAGGCAGGAGCCATGATCAAGAATGATACATGGTATGAGAGTGAGTTACCAAAAGGGAAGAAGGCTGTGACTAGTAGATGGATATTCACAATCAAGTACAAAGCGGATGGAAAGGTTGAGAGGAAGAAGTCAAGGCTAGTTGCAAGAGGTTTCACTCAAACTTATGGAGAAGATTACATAGAAACCTTTGCACCAGTAGCTAAACTCCACACAATCCGGATTGTACTGAGCTTAGCTGTGAATCTTGGATGGGGGTTATGGCAAATGGATGTGAAGAATGCGTTTCTACAAGGTGAACTTGAGGATGAAGTGTATATGCATCCACCTCCAGGCCTTGAACACTTAGTGAAGAGTGGAAATGTGTTGAGACTGAAGAAAGCCATCTATGGGCTGAAGCAATCACCAAGAGCTTGGTACAACAAGTTGAGCACTACCCTGAATGGCCGAGGCTTCAAGAAGTCTGAACTAGATCACACCCTCTTCACACTCACGACTCCCTCAGGTATGATTGCACTTCTTGTGTATGTTGATGATATCATTATCACAGGGAGTGATAAGGAAGGTATCATAGCAACCAAGGAGTTTCTTAAATCCATGTTTGAGATTAAAGACTTGGGAGAAATGAAATACTTTCTTGGAATTGAGATATGTAGATCCAAGGAAGGTTTGTTCATGTCCCAAAGGAAGTATACACTTGATCTTTTGAAAGGTGCAGGTGCTTATGGAGGCAAGACAGCAAGGATGCCTATGGAGGATGGCTACAAAGTCCCACGAGAGGGGGAGATTGAAGACAGCAAACCTTATCAGGATCCTAAACTCTATAGAAAACTAGTTGGCAAATTGATTTATCTCACTATAACTAGACCTGACATTTGTTTTGCTGTGAATCAGGTGAGTCAACACATGCAAGTACCTAAGGAACATCATTGGCGCATGGTGGAGAGGATCTTGATGTATCTCAACGGCTCACCTGATCAAGGAGTATGGATGGGCTGCAATGGAAGCACTGAAGTGGTGGGATACTGTGATGCGGATTGGGCTGGTGATAGAGCAGACAGGAGATCAACCACAGGCTATTGCACATTCATTGGAGGCAACTTGGTGACTTGGAAGAGTAAGAAGCAGAAGGTGGTGTCTTGCTCAAGTGCAGAAGCTGAGTATAGAGCTATGCTGAAGCTCACTAACGAGTTAGTATGGATCAAAGGCATCTTGAAGCATTTGGAGATTGATCAAGCCACGCCAATGACCATGCATTGTGACAACCAAGCAGCTATCCACATTGCCTCCAACTCGGTGTTCCATGAGAGAACCAAGCACATTGAAGTTGATTGCCACAAGGTGAGGCAGATGATCATCTTAGGAGTCATCTTGCCATGCTACACAAGAAGTGAAGATCAGTTAGCGGATGTGTTCACCAAGGCTGCAAGACAGAAGACAATGGAGTCCATTCACATACGGTTGGGCCTCATTGATCTTGGGAAGAGAAGGAGCTGATCCCCTTGGCTGTGAGGTCTTTACTCTTTTTCCCTTATCAAGGTTTTATCCCAATGGGTTTTCCTTGGTAAGGTTTTTAATGAGGAAGATCTCATTGCTATCCAAGCTTAGGCTTTCACAAAGCTAAGCTTGAGGGGGAGTGTTGAGTTGAGTTGATCATATTGGTATGGAGAGAAGAGGAGTTGAAGAGGAGAAGAGATGGAGAAGCTTAGGGGGTTTGGGTGTGAATGGTACGGACGTCCGTACAAGGCCGTACATGGCCGTACCGTCCGTACCAAAGGTCTCGACCAAAACTTACCCAACTCGACCAAGTGAAACGGTAACAAGGGAGTGTTACCTTGGGGACTTAAGAAGAAGGGATCAGACCGTTGAGTGGATAAGGGAAGAGCGTGCCAGGCTGGAACAGGCTGTAAAGAGGCAAAGCGTGTGAGCCTTACCATCCAATCATCCGGAAAGCAACCTTGACTCTACATGCTTCAATAGTGCCCATTTCGCCTCTTGTAAACCCTAATGCTTTCCATATAAATATGTAACCTCACTCATTAATAAGATCAGTCAGTTCGAGTCTCTCTAATCTCTTAGACTATGGTTTTCTCTTAGACACTAAACGGCTCTTTCTAGTCTCTTAATCTTTCACAAACTTCTCTTAATCACTTCCTAAACACTCTCTTTATTCTAATCACTCTAAAGATCTCTTAATCTCATAGTTAGCTTCTTCTTCAGGTACTTGCAATGTTAAGGAGAAGAACACCAGTGAGTTTTAAAACCATCTGTGCTTCTCCCTTTTTGTAACACTTCTCCATTGTACACACAATGGACATCATTCTTTCTCTTTCAACTCGGATTTGATGATGAACTAGGAACACCTTTTGTGAACCTGAAACATCACTCAAACTCTGGCAAAGATAAGTCACAATTGCATTGGGATCAATCCTTGACTTCATCAAGTTTGATCACCAATGTCTCAAGCTTTATAACATTAGATAGATGTTGAACTGAAGAGAAGATAGAGCTTGTGTTAACTTGAAGAATAGAAATGGAGTGAAAGGAGAAGTATGGAGGAGTTAGGTCTGGTACAAAGATAGGGCAAGTCCTTTAGGGATTGTCTATCAAGCTTCAGGAGTGTCTCTTTGTGTCCAGAAGTGATCTGATGGTTGTGCAAAGATAGGGCCAAGTCCAGGAGGGACTTAGAAGAGTATTTAGGCGAGTGTGCAAACTTAGGGACTGGCCGTACGGATTTGGTACGGACGTTGTACGGACCGTACGGATCCGTACGGACCAAGACATCCCGAAAGTTCACCAGTCGACCATTTGAGCACATTTGAGGTTGGTGCAAAAATAGGGCAGAGGTAAGCTCTTAAGAGAAGAAGACAAAAGAAGGAAGCTGGCGCCAAAGACAGGCTGGAACAGGCTGGCCAAGAGCTGTGTATTGACCATGTATCTAGTCTGATATATGGGAAAGTTCAAGGGAGCCTTACAGCAACCAATCAGGCACCAGTCTCCACATTGACCAGATTCAAATGAGCCAATCATGAAGCAACAAGAGCACAGCCAATGAAGAATCACGACCAGCCTTACTCTCCATCCTATCCATCCATTTAAATTCAAGTTATATCAGCCATTAGATTTAGGTTTATGATTTGCATCTTGTAAGAGCATATATAAGCTTATATGTGGCATTTTGTATGAACTAAGTGAGTAAGGGGGTTTCCCTTCTCCTTCTCTAATCTGAAACACTTTCTCTTAGTCTCTCTAGTCTCTCATCCTGAATCTCTATACAAGTTCTCAGTCTTGTTACTAATCTCTTAAACACTTAGACACACAAATACTCATCAAACTTCCTTTCTCTCAAATCGCTTCCAAGCTCTCTCTCTTTACCCATTTGGGTTTCATACACACATACAACCTGAGTACTCTTAAATCTCATAATAGAATCAAGACAATGTCAAGTTCTTATCTATGCAAGCAACCATTCTCTAAATACTAAGCAAGACCTTATCAGATTCAAGTCAAAGTATTTAGGCTATTTTATGCAACTTAGATTTTAATCTAAATGCAACAATACAAGGCAGTATGCATTAATCTTAATCAGTTTCTAACTCATGAAAGCAAGCATGATTAGATAATATAATCTATTATCTTAACAAGACAAGTTAATTTAGAACTGACATTAAGCATTTAACCATTTTCAATAGTATTGATGTCAAATCTTGATTAATAAATTATCAAGTTTGATTCCCAATATCACAAGCAATGCAACAGATAGACACAAGGCATTATCAAGTTCTATTCTTTGCAAGCTAAATCTCTAAGTACAAGTAAGATCCTAACAGATTCAAGACAAGTTACTTAGGCACTCTTAAGAGCTTCTTTACTCAGTACTTAGACATGAATCTAATACTTCAATGTAAGACAGCCACAAGACTATATGCAACAGCTTTAAATTCGGTTTCACTCCATGTATGCAAGCAGATTTAATTAATCACAACAAGCATCACTATGAACCGGAGCTAAGCATACTAAACAATTTCAATACCCAAACAAGACTCTTAAAGTATCCTGGGACAGATTCTAAAGCAACTTCATTTTAGCAATCTTTTAAACAATCCTCAGGTTTCCAATCACATCACAACATCACAACCTGTTCATACACTCAAGCTTTATACAAGAGAAAGAGATTTCCTTACAGCCAAGGAACTAGTGTTAGTTCCTTGAAACTCCTTAGTACATGGGAAGATCCGAGCTGTTGGTGTCAACTCCTACATCTCCTTCTTTCATGGACCTTTCTCTTGAACCCACCATGCCTAAGACACCTCCTCTCTTCATTTTTGAGTCGCCATACCAGGTACAAGTTGAAAGCTTTCACCTTTCTTCTTGGACAGTGAATGGGAATGGATTGGACATGCTTCCAATGGCCTTCTTTCTTCAGGACGACCATGAGAGAGTGGAGAACGACCAAGAACAGCTTCTGGACGCCATTGATGAGCACACCTTCTTCTTGAAGAGGTTGAACAGCCAAATGACCATGAAGCTTCTTCTTGGTTTGGAAATGGCATGGGAGTGAGCTTTGAGCTTAGCGGAAGCTGGAACCAAGTTCTAATGAACCTGGCTCTGATACCATATGAGATTTAAGAGTACTCAGGTTGTATGTGTGTATGAAACCCAAATGGGTAAAGAGAGAGAGCTTGGAAGCGATTTGAGAGAAAGGAAGTTTGATGAGTGTTTGTGTGTCTAAGTGTTTAAGAGATTAGTAACAAGACTGAGAACGTGTATAGAGATTCAGGATGAGAGACTAGAGAGACTAAGAAAGTGTTTCAGATTAGAGAAGGAGAAGGGAAACCCCCTTACTCACTTAAGAGTTACAAAACATCACTTATGAGCTTATATATGCTCTTTACAACTTGCAATCATAAATCTAAATCTAAGGGCTGTTATAACTTGAATTTAAATGAATGGATGAGATGGACAGATGGTCTTGGTCGTGGCTGTGCTGTTCCTGATGGATAATTGGTCCATTTGAATCTGGTCAAGGGAAGGCTGGCTCCTTATTGGCTAGCTAAAGGCTCCCATGAATCTGCCCACTTCTTTTGCTAGATACATGGTCTCCTTTTGCTTTTACTTTACAGCAAGAGACTCTCCTTTCCAGCCTGTCACTCGCCAGCCTCTCCTTTGTCTTCTTCTCTTAAGAGTTTCACCAGTGCCCTATTTTTGCACCAACTTCAAATGTGCTCAAATGGTTGACTGGTGAACTTTCGGGATGTCTCGGTCCGTACAGATCCGTACGGTCCGTACAGCCAGTCCCTAAGTTTGCACACTCGCCCAAATACTCTTCTAAGTCCCTCCTGGACTTGGCCCTATCTTTGCACCACACTTCCATCTTCTTTCTAACTCCTCCAAAGCCCTCACATGATCAGTGTAAGTCTTTCCTAGACTTATCTTCACAAGATAACTTCTTCAGAACACTTCTGAAGCTTGATTGAACTCTTCTAGACATCTTCTAGAGCTTGCCCTATCATTGTACAAGCTCCATCTTCTCTTCAGTTCAACAGAATCTCTTTGTAAGAAGCTTGATTTTGATACTTAAAATGGTGGAGAAACACCAGGAAGTTGAATAAATCTCATAGGAGTTGGGATGAAGAATTTATCCCACTTTCTAATCAGGTGATTCCAGTTTCCCAGTTTGGGAATAGGACAGCTTCTCCGTCGTTCCAATCAAACCATGATGAATCACTTTGTAAGAAGCTTGATTTGGATACATAAAGTGTTGTAGAATCACCAGGAAGTTGAATAAATCTCATAGGAGTTGGGATGAAGGAGTTATCCCACTTTCAAATCAGGTGATTCCAGTTTCCCAGTTTGGGAATATGACAGGTTCTTCGTCGTTCCAATCAAACCAGGATGAATCACTTTGTAAGAAGCTTGATTTTGATACATAAAATGGTGGAGAAACACCAGGAAGTTGATTAAATCTCATAGGAGTTGGGATGAAGAAGTTATCCCACTTTCTAATCAGGTGATTCCAGTTTCCCAGTTTGGGAATAGGACAGCTTCTCCGTCGTTCCAATCAAACCAGGATGAATCACTTTGTAAGAAGCTTGATTTGGATACATAAAGTGTTGGAGAAACACCAGGAAGTTGAATAAATCTCATAGGAGTTGGGATGAAGAAGTTATCCCACTTTCAAATCAGGTGATTCCAGTTTCCCAGTTTGGGAATAGGACAGCTTCTCCGTCGTTCCAATCAAACCAGGATGAATCACTTTGTAAGAAGCTTGATTTGGATACATAAAGTGTTGGAGAAACACCAGGAAGTTGAATAAATCTCATAGGAGTTGGGATGAAGAAGTTATCCCACTTTCAAATCAGGTGATTCCAGTTTCCCAGTTTGGGAATAGGACAGCTTCTCCGTCGTTCCAATCAAACCAGGATGAATCACTTTGTAAGAAGCTTGATTTGGATACATAAAGTGTTGGAGAATCACCAGGAAGTTGAATAAATCTCATAGGAGTTGGGATGAAGAAGTTATCCCACTTTCAAATCAGGTGATTCCAGTTTCCCAGTTTGGGAATAGGACAGCTTCTTCGTCGTTCCAATCAAACCAGGATGAATCACTTTGTAAGAAGCTTGATTTTGATACATAAAATGGTGGAGAAACACTAGGAAGTTGAATAAATCTCATAGGAGTTGGTATGAAGAAGTTATCCCACTTTCTAATCAGGTGATTCCAGTTTCCCAGTTTGAGAATAGGACAGGTTCTCCGTCGTTCCAATCGAACCAGGATGAATCACTTTGTAAGAAGCTTGATTTGGATACATAAAGTGTTGGAGAAACACCAGGAAGTTGAATAAATCTCATAGGAGTTGGGATGAAGAAGTTATCCCACTTTCTAATCAGGTGATTCCAGTTTCCCAGTTTCCCAGTTTGGGAATAGGACAGCTTCTTCGTCGTTCCAATCAAACCAGGATGAATCACTTTGTAAGAAGCTTGATTTTGATACATAAAATGGTGGAGAAACACCAGGAAGTTGAATAAATCTCATAGGAGTTGGGATGAAGAAGTTATCCCACTTTCTAATCAGGTGATTCCAGTTTCCCAGTTTGGGAATAGGACAGCTTCTCCGTCGTTCCAATCAAACCAGGATGAATCACTTTGTAAGAAGCTTGATTTGGATACATAAAGTGTTGGAGAAACACCAGGAAGTTGAATAAATCTCATAGGAGTTGGGATGAAGAAGTTATCCCACTTTCTAATCAGGTGATTCCAGTTTCCCAGTTTGGGAATAGGACAGCTTCTTCGTCGTTCCAATCAAACCAGGATGAATCACTTTGTAAGAAGCTTGATTCGGATACATAAAGTGTTGGAGAATCACCAGGAAGTTGAATAAATCTCATAGGAGTTGGGATGAAGAAGTTATCCCACTTTCAAATCAGGTGATTCCAGTTTCCCAGTTTGGGAATAGGACAGCTTCTCCGTCGTTCCAATCAAACCAGGATGAATCACTTTGTAAGAAGCTTGATTTTGATACATAAAGTGTTGGAGAAACACCAGGAAGTTGAATAAATCTCATAGGAGTTGGTATGAAGAAGTTATCCCACTTTCTAATCAGGTGATTCCAGTTTCCCAGTTTGGGAATAGGACAGGTTCTTCGTCGTTCCAATCAAACCAGGATGAATCACTTTGTAAGAAGCTTGATTTTGATACATAAAATGGTGGAGAAACACCAGGAAGTTGAATAAATCTCATAGGAGTTGGGATGAAGAAGTTATCCCACTTTCTAATCAGGTGATTCCAGTTTCCCAGTTTGGGAATAGGACAGCTTCTCCGTCGTTCCAATCAAACCAGGATGAATCACTTTGTAAGAAGCTTGATTTGGATACATAAAGTGTTGGAGAAACACCAGGAAGTTGAATAAATCTCATAGGAGTTGGGATGAAGAAGTTATCCCACTTTCAAATCAGGTGATTCCAGTTTCCCAGTTTGGGAATAGGACAGCTTCTCCGTCGTTCCAATCAAACCAGGATGAATCACTTTGTAAGAAGCTTGATTTGGATACATAAAGTGTTGGAGAATCACCAGGAAGTTGAATAAATCTCATAGGAGTTGGGATGAAGAAGTTATCCCACTTTCAAATCAGGTGATTCCAGTTTCCCAGTTTGGGAATAGGACAGCTTCTTCGTCGTTCCAATCAAACCAGGATGAATCACTTTGTAAGAAGCTTGATTTTGATACATAAAATGGTGGAGAAACACCAGGAAGTTGAATAAATCTCATAGGAGTTGGTATGAAGAAGTTATCCCACTTTCTAATCAGGTGATTCCAGTTTCCCAGTTTGGGAATAGGACAGCTTCTCCGTCGTTCCAATACAACCAGGATGAATCACTTTGTAAGAAGCTTGATTTGGATACATAAAGTGTTGGAGAAACACCAGGAAGTTGAATAAATCTCATAGGAGTTGGGATGAAGAAGTTATCCCACTTTCTAATCAGGTGATTCCAGTTTCCCAGTTTGGGAATATGACAGCTTCTCCGTCGTTCCAATCAAACCAGGATGAATCACTTTGTAAGAAGCTTGATTTGGATACATAAAGTGTTGGAGAATCACCAGGAAGTTGAATAAATCTCATAGGAGTTGGGATGAAGAAGTTATCCCACTTTCAAATCAGGTGATTCCAGTTTCCCAGTTTGGGAATAGGACAGCTTCTCCGTCGTTCCAATCGAACCAGGATGAATCACTTTGTAAGAAGCTTGATTTTGATACATAAAGTGTTGGAGAAACACCAGGAAGTTGAATAAATCTCATAGGAGTTGGGATGAAGAAGTTATCCCACTTTCTAATCAGGTGATTCCAGTTTCCCAGTTTGGGAATAGGACAGCTTCTTCGTCGTTCCAATCAAACCAGGATGAATCACTTTGTAAGAAGCTTGATTTTGATACATAAATGGTGGAGAAACACCAGGAAGTTGAATAAATCTCATAGGAGTTGGGATGAAGAAGTTATCCCACTTTCTAATCAGGTGATTCCAGTTTCCCAGTTTCCCAGTTTGGGAATAGGACAGCTTCTTCGTCGTTCCAATCAAACCAGGATGAATCACTTTGTAAGAAGCTTGATTTGATACATAAAATGGTGGAGAAACACCAGGAAGTTGAATAAATCTCATAGGAGTTGGGATGAAGAAGTTATCCCACTTTCAAATCAGGTGATTCCAGTTTCCCAGTTTGGGAATAGGACAGCTTCTTCGTCGTTCCAATCAAACCAGGATGAATCACTTTGTAAGAAGCTTGATTTGGATACATAAAGTGTTGGGGAAACACCAGGAAGTTGAATAAATCTCATAGGAGTTGGGATGAAGAAGTTATCCCACTTTCTAATCAGGTGATTCCAGTTTCCCAGTTTGGGAATAGGACAGCTTATCCGTCGTTCCAATCAAACCAGGATGAATCACTTTGTAAGAAGCTTGATTTGGATACATAAAGTGTTGGAGAATCACCAGGAAGTTGAATAAATCTCATAGGAGTTGGGATGAAGAAGTTATCCCACTTTCAAATCAGGTGATTCCAGTTTCCCAGTTTGGGAATAGGACAGGTTCTCCGTCGTTCCAATCGAACCAGGATGAATCACTTTCTAAGAAGCTTGATTTTGATACATAAAATGGTGGAGAAACACCAGGAAGTTGAATAAATCTCATAGGAGTTGGGATGAAGAAGTTATCCCACTTTCTAATCAGGTGATTCCAGTTTCCCAGTTTGGGAATAGGACAGCTTCTTCGTCGTTCCAATCAAACCAGGATGAATCACTTTGTAAGAAGCTTGATTTTGATACTTAAAATGGTGGAGAAACACCAGGAAGTTGAATAAATCTCATAGGAGTTGGGATGAAGAAGTTATCCCACTTTCTAATCAGGTGATTCCAGTTTCCCAGTTTGGGAATAGGACAGCTTCTCCGTCGTTCCAATCAAACCAGGATGAATCACTTTGTAAGAAGCTTGATTTGGATACATAAAGTGTTGGAGAAACACCAGGAAGTTGAATAAATCTCATAGGAGTTGGGATGAAGAAGTTATCCCACTTTCAAATCAGGTGATTCCAGTTTCCCAGTTTGGGAATAGGACAGCTTCTCCGTCGTTCCAATCAAACCAGGATGAATCACTTTGTAAGAAGCTTGATTTGGATACATAAAGTGTTGGAGAATCACCAGGAAGTTGAATAAATCTCATAGGAGTTGGGATGAAGAAGTTATCCCACTTTCAAATCAGGTGATTCCAGTTTCCCAGTTTGGGAATAGGACAGCTTCTTCGTCGTTCCAATCAAACCAGGATGAATCACTTTGTAAGAAGCTTGATTTTGATACATAAAATGGTGGAGAAACACCAGGAAGTTGAATAAATCTCATAGGAGTTGGGATGAAGAAGTTATCCCACTTTCTAATCAGGTGATTCCAGTTTCCCAGTTTGAGAATAGGACAGGTTCTCCGTCGTTCCAATCGAACCAGGATGAATCACTTTGTAAGAAGCTTGATTTGGATACATAAAGTGTTGGAGAAACACCAGGAAGTTGAATAAATCTCATAGGAGTTGGGATGAAGAAGTTATCCCACTTTCTAATCAGGTGATTCCAGTTTCCCAGTTTGGGAATAGGACAGCTTCTTCGTCGTTCCAATCAAACCAGGATGAATCACTTTGTAAGAAGCTTGATTTTGATACATAAAATGGTGGAGAAACACCAGGAAGTTGAATAAATCTCATAGGAGTTGGTATGAAGAAGTTATCCCACTTTCTAATCAGGTGATTCCAGTTTCCCAGTTTGAGAATAGGACAGGTTCTCCGTCGTTCCAATCGAACCAGGATGAATCACGTTGTAAGAAGCTTGATTTGGATACATAAAGTGTTGGAGAAACACCAGGAAGTTGAATAAATCTCATAGGAGTTGGGATGAAGAAGTTATCCCACTTTCTAATCAGGTGATTCCAGTTTCCCAGTTTGGGAATAGGACAGCTTCTTCGTCGTTCCAATCAAACCAGGATGAATCACTTTGTAAAAAGCTTGATTTTTATACATAAAATAGTGGAGAAACACCAGGAAGTTGAATAAATCTCATAGGAGTTGGTACGAAGAAGTTATCCCACTTTCTAATCAGGTGATTCCAGTTTCCCAGTTTGGGAATAGGACAGGTTCTTCGTCGTTCCAATCAAACCAGGATGAATCTCTTTGTAAGAAGCTTGATTTGATACTTAAATGGTGGAGAAACACCAGGAAGTTGAATAAATCTCATAGGAGTTGGGATGAAGAAGTTATCCCACTTTCTAATCAGGTGATTCCAGTTTCCCAGTTTGGGAATAGGACAGCTTCTCCGTCGTTCCAATCAAACCAGGATGAATCACTTTGTAAGAAGCTTGATTTGGATACATAAAGTGTTGGAGAATCACCAGGAAGTTGAATAAATCTCATAGGAGTTGGGATGAAGAAGTTATCCCACTTTCAAATCAGGTGATTCCAGTTTCCCAGTTTGGGAATAGGACAGCTTCTTCGTCGTTCCAATCAAACCAGGATGAATCACTTTGTAAGAAGCTTGATTTTCATACATAAAATGGTGGAGAAACACCAGGAAGTTGAATAAATCTCATAGGAGTTGGTATGAAGAAGTTATCCCACTTTCTAATCAGATGATTCCAGTTTCCCAGTTTGAGAATAGGACAGGTTCTCCGTCGTTCCAATCGAACCAGGATGAATCACTTTGTAAGAAGCTTGATTTGGATACATAAAGTGTTGGAGAAACACCAGGAAGTTGAATAAATCTCATAGGAGTTGGGATGAAGAAGTTATCCCACTTTCTAATCAGGTGATTCCAGTTTCCCAGTTTCCCAGTTTGGGAATAGGACAGCTTCTTCGTCGTTCCAATCAAACCAGGATGAATCACTTTGTAAGAAGCTTGATTTGATACATAAAATGGTGGAGAAACACCAGGAAGTTGAATAAATCTCATAGGAGTTGGGATGAAGAAGTTATCCCACTTTCAAATCAGGTGATTCCAGTTTCCCAGTTTGGGAATAGGACAGGTTCTTCGTCGTTCCAATCAAACCAGGATGAATCACTTTGTAAGAAGCTTGATTTTTATACATAAAATGGTGGAGAAACACCAGGAAGTTGAATAAATCTCATAGGAGTTGGGATGAAGAATTTATCCCACTTTCTAATCAGGTGATTCCAGTTTCCCAGTTTGGGAATAGGACAGCTTCTCCGTCGTTCCAATCAAACCAGGATGAATCACTTTGTAAGAAGCTTGATTTGGATACATAAAGTGTTGTAGAATCACCAGGAAGTTGAATAAATCTCATAGGAGTTGGGATGAAGAAGTTATCCCACTTTCAAATCAGGTGATTCCAGTTTCCCAGTTTGGGAATACGACAGGTTCTTCGTCGTTCCAATCAAACCAGGATGAATCTCTTTGTAAGAAGCTTGATTTTGATACTTAAAATGGTGGAGAAACACCAGGAAGTTGAATAAATCTCATAGGAGTTGGGATGAAGAATTTATCCCACTTTCTAATCAGGTGATTCCAGTTTCCCAGTTTGGGAATAGGACAGCTTCTCCGTCGTTCCAATCAAACCAGGATGAATCACTTTGTAAGAAGCTTGATTTGGATACATAAAGTGTTGTAGAATCACCAGGAAGTTCAATAAATCTCATAGGAGTTGGGATGAAGGAGTTATCCCACTTTCAAATCAGGTGATTCCAGTTTCCCAGTTTGGGAATAGGACAGGTTCTTCGTCGTTCCAATCAAACCAGGATGAATCACTTTGTAAGAAGCTTGATTTTGATACATAAAATGGTGGAGAAACACCAGGAAGTTGAATAAATCTCATAGGAGTTGGGATGAAGAAGTTATCCCACTTTCTAATCAGGTGATTCCAGTTTCCCAGTTTGGGAATAGGACAGCTTCTCCGTCGTTCCAATCAAACCAGGATGAATCACTTTGTAAGAAGCTTGATTTGGATACATAAAGTGTTGGAGAAACACCAGGAAGTTGAATAATCTCATAGGAGTTGGGATGAAGAAGTTATCCCACTTTCTAATCAGGTGATTCCAGTTTCCCAGTTGGGAATAGGACAGCTTCTCGTCGTTCCAATCAAACCAGGATGAATCACTTTGTAAGAAGCTTGATTTGGATACATAAAGTGTTGGAGAATCACCAGGAAGTTGAATAAATCTCATAGGAGTTGGGATGAAGAAGTTATCCCACTTTCAAATCAGGTGATTCCAGTTTCCCAGTTTGGGAATAGGACAGCTTCTCCGTCGTTCCAATCAAACCAGGATGAATCACTTTGTAAGAAGCTTGATTTGGATACATAAAGTGTTGGAGAAACACCAGGAAGTTGAATAAATCTCATAGGAGTTGGGATGAAGAAGTTATCCCACTTTCAATCAGGTGATTCCAGTTTCCCAGTTTGGGAATAGGACAGCTTCTCCGTCGTTCCAATCAAACCAGGATGAATCACTTTGTAAGAAGCTTGATTTGGATACATAAAGTGTTGGAGAATCACCAGGAAGTTGAATAAATCTCATAGGAGTTGGGATGAAGAAGTTATCCCACTTTCAAATCAGGTGATTCCAGTTTCCCAGTTTGGAATAGGACAGCTTCTTCGTCGTTCCAATCAAACCAGGATGAATCACTTTGTAAGAAGCTTGATTTTGAACATA